>NW_025229060.1:0-14495 GCF_018294505.1 Triticum aestivum | reverse complement strand
CGAGCGGGATGAGCGCTGCGGTGGCGGTGGCATTGCGCCGTGGTGGAGGCGGCGGCGGGGAGCGGCGGAGTGCCGCGGGGCGCGCGGTGGCGGAGCACTCCGACGATGGTGGCGGAGTCCGGCGGCGGTGGCGAGGCTTGTCGGCGGGAGGAGCAAGGCGGCGTGCGGGCTCGCGCGGGCCCGCGATAGGCTTGGCGGGCCGCGGCCGCGGGAACGACGGCGGTGGATGGGTGGCGCACCGGGATTGGACAGGGCGGCGGCGCGGACATGTCCAGCGGTGGAGTGGACATGTCCGGCGCGCGGAGGAGGAAGATCTAGGGTTTAGACTGCGATTTTGGACGGGGGAGGCCTTTTTATAGGTAGGAGGAGGTAGGAGTATCCAAATGAGGTGTAGTTTTCGCCCACGTGATCGTGGTCCAACGGCGGAGGATATGGAAGAGGTTTGGATGGGTTATTGGGCCGTTTTGGAGGGGTGTTGGGCTGCAACACACACGAGGCCTTTACGTTTCCCCGGTTAACCGTTGGAGTATCAAACGGTATCCAAATGGAACGCAATTTGATAGGCGGTCTACCGGTGGTGTACCAAGGCCACTTGGCAAATCTTGGTCCATTCCGAGAACGTTTAACACCCGCTCATGAAAAGAGGCAAGAGGGGTGCGCCGGTGCAAGAGGGAGTGTCGGATTGCAAAACGGACAATGGGGAAAAAGCTCGGATGCATGAGACGAACACGAATGCAAATGCGATGCACATGATGACATGATATGAGATGCATGACAAGAACAAAATTCAAAACAAAAACAAAAACCAAACCACGAAGGGAAATCATATCGCATCTCCAGAAAAGGCAAGGGTCAGAGTTACGAATATGGAAAGTTGTATCCGGGGCGTTACAGGGTGCATGTTTCCCCATGCAAGAGATTTGAAAACATTGAGAATATAGATTTTTAAAATTCAGTAAATCCAAAACTTAGTTGAAATTCATGAAACTTATCATGGTGCCATATATCACTACAAAAAAAGTACACTTCCGTGATGATACGTGTTTGTCACAGTAGGTCGCTTTTTTGTCATGGATGTACATCCATGAAAAATTTATGACAGAATCAAGATAGTCATACATGTGCTGTCGTAGAAGTGTTCCATGAAATTACCAAAATTATCATCACGGAAGTGTCCACTTCCATGACGATAAATCGCGCGTCACAGAAGTGCTTTTGTCAAGTGTGACCGGCACGTGGCATCCACCGTAACGGAACGTCGTTAAGTTATCGGGTCGGGTTTTGGATCCGATAACCCGTTAACAGCCCCGACCAATGGGAAATTTCCACGTGTAAAATTCTTATTGGCCGTAAGAAACACGTGTCAGCTCGTCAGTGGGTCAGATAGGCGCCTATGATACGTCGACACGTGGCACGGCCCAACAGAGGCCCATTCCTGTGTAAAGGCCGGACCGTTTGACTTGGTCAAAAGCTGGCGGGCCGGCCCATGGAAAGCCTGTTAACGGCCTGTTCGAATATAGCCCATTTACAGCCCGCTAACCCAAGGCCCGTTACGCCCTATCCAAATTAGGCCCAGTAGGGTCATCTGGGCCATCCAATATGATTCCAGCTTGTTTTCACTTCTAGTCCATGTATGGCCCATGACGTCTTTCGGCCCATATGAGGCCCTATGTAACTCTTGGCCTACTAATGGCCCGTGGTGAAACTGGCCCGTAATGAACAGTGTATCACTTTACACCCATTAACGGCCCATGGTGAAACTGGCCTGTGATGAACAGTGTATCACTTTATACCCATTAACGGCCCGTTATTTCGTTGGGTTGTTTCCAGCCCATGTTATCTTTCGGCCTTCTCAGAGCCCATTTATTCTTGGGATCATTTCCAGCATTCGTTTACTTACGGCCCGTTACTGTCATTTTCTGCTTGTGGGCTAAATTCAGCCCATGGTTACAGTCGGCCCGTTTGTGGTCCGTTAATACATTGGGCCATTTTCATAGTGTCATCAAATACGGCCTATTAACGATGGCCCGTTATGGTCGGCCCATGAACGGACGATTCCAAATCTAGCCCGTTTACGGCCATAATCCGGCATGTTGTTGGCCCATGTTTGGCCATCGATCATACTGCCCGTATAAGGCCCATTGATGATACGGCCTGTAGAAGGCCCATTATTTCTACGGCCCGTAGAAGGCCCATTGTTTCTACGGCCCGTAGAAGGCCCACTGTTTCTACGGCCCGTATGAGGCCCAGTGTCACTACAGTAAATATTAGCCCATGGTTATTGTGGCCTAGTTTTAAAAAATAGGTTAATGCAGCCACTAGCAAACCGCGGAAAAAGAACTGCAATGACTAGAAGCAAACAAATAAACAAGACAACAAGGAAATAAATAAGCAAGCAACTTACGCTAGGCTATCACGGCTATCACACATATTACATCCACTGGGCATCAAAGTTCGCCACCAGTGCAAATAAACGCGCCGACAAAAGAATATACAAAACTGAGAGCACTTCAGAAGGCACTAGGCCTGGGCAGGTCGGGCCCCCCCAAACAGCTGAAGAAGCTATGTAGACCACAGTTGTGTCAACGATAGATGCATCAACACTAGATTTAAGGCATGATGGTGCGCACGGCAGTCCTCTGACATCTTCATTGCATCTTTGACTTCAAGTCGGAGCTGAGCTGAAGCAAGCCTTTCCGCTTTAAGTTGAGACTGAAGAAGTCGAACTAATTGAGGCAGCGGCTGCACAGAGGTTGTCTCACACCTGCTGGTGAGTAGCTTCAACTCACTGTCTTCATCAAGACAGGACCTTGGGGTCATCTCGCTGTCCTCAAAATGGTTTGGCTCACTATCTTCCCTAAAGTTCTGCCTGGCGTAAGAGATACGAGTCTGAAAGAGAAACAAGGAGACATGTAACAGGTTTCACAATTATATAAGAAAATAAATGGATATGTTCTGCATAAGGAATATGTTTTTACAACTACAATTTGAAACTGGTAGTTGTTGCAAACATCCAATCAGATGTAAACAGCAAAGCAAACAGCAGTGGAGGAAATGATGCCTATCCTAATCTATACTAGAGCAAAGTTTGAAGGCTTGAGAAGGATGAACTTACATTACATGTTAACACGGGATGGACAAATCCCTTCTCCATGTTGATGGAAGGATAATTCCATAAATTCCCCAAAGAAAATTCTTTATAAGCGTTGCCATTATTCTACATTTTGCAGAGTAAATATAGATCAAATAATATTGGAAGAAACAGAGGATAATGAAGCTCAGGTGCAGACTGATGATACATAATCAAATAGCAATTAATTAAGTACAGCGTTACAAGGAAAAAGGGAGAGAGGTACTGACAAGAGCAATGCAAAGCCCATTATTGTTTTGAGATCGTATGATCCTTTGAGCAACAAGATTCATCTGAAATTAGTTTTCATACAAGAGAGAAGGTAAGGCACAAGCAGAAATTTAGGAGTTCAAATTTTGAATTGATATCATAGACAGTACACGCTGGGCTCCCAGCAGTTCTAATAGGGGTTTGGCCACTAGAGTAGGGGTAAAGTGTGGTACAGTTGGGCCTGTGTTTTCTATGGTTGCTGATCTATCTGATTTAACAGGTATCACTACCTTTTCCAAATACCTAGTTTGTACTCCTTGACGACCTGCACTCACCCTCTTCCTTTTGGACACCTATTACGAAAGAACAACATCTGACTGGAAAAACATAGTGTGACGACACATGGAATAGGTACAGAAAATGGATAGGTATGGCATATAATCATATATGATGCTTAAACTAAGCAGATGGTGTAACAAAGTAGAAGTAATGCAAGAGGTCAGATGCAAAATATGTGCGACCATTACAACTTTGCAAAGTTAGAGCAAGCACCTTGATGGGTGAATAAGATAGGTCATCCTCCACCATGCCAAGTTTGATAGCCAGTGGATACTTCCGCAATATTCCTCTCGTGCGCCCATTCTCATATTCATTTTGATAATGTTCAATATCTGACATGCATGAAAACATAAAAACAAGTGAGATTTTCTTTGTAATGCAGAAGTGATTCTAATCCAATACTGCCTCCCTATAAAACCCTTTGTGCTATCTCTGCAATTCTTTTAAAAGATGCCATGCATGCTGTAATTTGTTGTGTGCATGAATATAATGTGGCCTACTACTCAAAATATGAGAGCTCCAGAAGTGATGACACTTCGCAGATGATAGCTTCAACATATAGTAAAGAAGAACAAGTCGACCTGACCTGACAGATTCAAAATATACTAAGGGAGAACAACTCGACCTGACCAGTCGACCGCAAGAGAAGAGTATCATCTTAAAGAAGAGCAGAAGAGCAAGCAGATTGAAGATATTACAAGTCTTTTAATACAATGTCGGTTGGCCACCCATGATGAACCAGAGCGCACAGAGAAATACTATTCTTTCTGGTCTCTCCATATGTGGCTCACATGCATTTCGAAACTAAAGTAGGACCCCCTCACTTACCCCTTTAGCCCACTTCGTCTCTTACCTCTAGAAAAAATTCCAGGTAGCTGTATCTCTCACGCGTTCTTGCTCCAAACCTATGATTTTTGATCTCTTTGCTCAGAGCTCCGTTTCCGAAAATGCTTTAGGGGACTGCTACTTGGTATGTGACTCCTCCATTGCTCCAATTAATTTTTGCTTTAGTGGTTTATATTTTTCATAATTAGCTGCTCTTGGTGCTACTGAAAATGAGCTTGCATGTTGAATTCTCTGAGTTCCAAGTAGTTTGAATGCTTGATATAGCCTCTAGATATCCATATGAGTACTTGCTATCAATCTTGTGAAGTTTTGTTGACATCATTTTGTGGCCAAAAAATTCATAAATTTGTTCATACAAAAAATGTACCACTTTAGGAGGAGTTCTTCGAGGAGGAGGTCCTCAGAGGCGTCATCGGGTGAGAGCTCAATACGGTAGGCCTATGTTGAGCCAAGGGCAAACTCGGAGTGGGATTCTGACACCAAATCATGTCGGTGGCCATGCGACGAGTTCATGATAGTCGCAAGTATTAATGAAGAATTTGATGAATATGTTCATAACACTGAGCT
The DNA here is from genome assembly GCF_018294505.1 of Triticum aestivum. Taxonomy (NCBI): domain Eukaryota; kingdom Viridiplantae; phylum Streptophyta; class Magnoliopsida; order Poales; family Poaceae; genus Triticum; species Triticum aestivum. Next base: position 9,403 of record NW_025229060.1, on the reverse strand, counting down.
CGCTCCCTTCATCGCAGATAAGTGCATGAAACATTATAACCTTACCATATCATTCATGAAAAAGTTTGAGTTTCATCCTCGTACTTCTAGAGTTTTGTTTCACTTATATGACCGAGCTTATAATATGCCTCTAGAAGAATTCTATGATGCATGCAAAATTCCATATTGGGGTTCGTTAGATGAGCTGCCAAAATTTTATTATGAAATGTTTCTTGAGTAGCCTTTGTTGTGGTGAGGATAGGGGAGTTACACAAGCAAGAATAAAAAGCATTCAGTTTCCCTCAATTCGCTATTTTGTGTTGTTTATTGGCAAGTGTATCGTGGGCAAGAAAGACTGTAGTACACTCGGTGCCCCCGACCAGAGTATTATTCATACTGCTCTAACGGGTGCCAAACGCTAGAATATTGAGGAAATTGTTGCACGGAGGTTCCAACATAACATGAGTAGTGGTCATTTTTATGGAGGAATTTATGTATCTCACGTAGCTATAAGGTTCGGAGTTTCACCTATGCCTAATGATCCCATCTTACCTGACAATATCTAGATTTTGATGCAATGCAGCACCACGTACCGCGAGTAGTGGTCAGTTGACGTTTGATAAAAAACCTACTATACATGTTATTTTGCATGCACCTGCTCTCTTTGACTTTCAGAGTAAAGGAAGATATTACATTTATGAAAGCGAAGCATGTGAGTACAATGCAGTAGTAGAAGACACTCGCCGGGCAGAGGAGGAGGCACCGAGAGCAGCTATGAGCTACCACTTTGACTATTACCCAGACCAGTGATGGTGATTACCAAGCTAGGTGAAAGCCTAAGCTTGGGGGAGTATGTATTTTCCATCGACATTACATTCATGTTCACACATTTCATTCCAGTTGTCGGTGTTCATCCTTTTTCATTGTATAATCCATGTTAGTTTTATTTTCTCACTTTATTCTTGTGTGTTTAAAAAACTTTGAGAAAGTCCAAAAATATTTCTCACTTCTTTTCGGTTTTTCTTTCTAGTTTAAATTAGTTCTAGTATTAAAAGAAAACCAAAAAAGGTTTCCCGTTCTTCTTTTGCTTGTTGGGAGCTTTCCTGTGTAAATAGTTTTTCTTGTTTTTGTTGCTCCTTCTTTAATTTGCTTTCTTCAAGAAAATCAAAATCAAAACTCCAAGAATATGTCAGTGTGTTTCTCTGAAATTCTGTTCTTTCGTTGAGTTATTATGAGGAGAAGTCCACAATGAAAATGTTTGAGTGGCTCTCATATGAATTATTGTTGATCTGACAAAGAGCTCATTTTACCTTGTCTTCTCCTTTGAATAAAATGTTTGTAGATTACAGCTTAGTCCATGGCACTCTTGCACTATTATTATTTTCATATGATTCAGTTGTGCAAGTGAAAGGCAATAATGACAATATTTGATGAAATGACGGTGGCAAGGAAAAGCGGGTATGAACTCAACTTGTTTTTGTTGTTGTAGATATGTTTAACTCAGTATCCATGATTCAACATATTATGATCAAACATGTTTATGATGACAATTAGATATTATAGTTGCTCATGCCATGCTTAAGTAGCTAGGAGTGGATAATGATTTATCTTGGGTGTCAACATGCATTAAAATTATTGTGATGTAGTATGATGATACAGTATCCTCCTCTGAATGTTCCAAGTGGCTTGACTTGGCACATGTTCACGCATGTAGTTGATTCAAAACCAACATAGCCTCCATGATATTTATGTTCATGGTGTTTATATCCTACTCATGCTAGTATTCAATGTTAGTTATTCATAATGCATGATTATGATCATTTTCGCTCTCTAGTTCGTTGCTTCTCAACCTATTTGCTAGCCTTCACCTGTACTAAGCGGGAACACTACTTGTGCATCAAAATCCTTAAACCAAAGTTATTCCAGATGAGTCCACTATATCTACCTATATGTGGTATTACTCTGTCATTCCAAGTAAATTTGCATGTGCCACCTCTAAATATTCAAATGAACATCTATTTTGTGTGCCTGTACCGCTCATGGAGCGACATGGGGCAGTCAATATCTTCCATCCTAAGTGGGTTATTCTCATGATGAGTGCTTATTCACCTGTCCTTGCACGAGAGGGGCCAGTAATCGGGATGCCCAATCCCATGGTGTCGTGGGAAAGCGCAGCCACCTATGGGGCCATGAGCCCCTTTTGGTTCGGCGGGGGGATGGGCACGTTGCATAAAGAGCAGAGAAGCGTAACACGACACGATAGAGATCACACAGGCAGTTCACCCAGGTTCGGGCCGCCATGAGGCGTAAAACCCTACTCTTGCTTTGGTGGATTGATGGTGGACAATGGTGGAAAGGCGTAGCGCTCTTTCCCGACAAAGTTGTCTTAGGGCGAGAGTGGCTACACGCGTATGAATGTGTGGAGGTCCAAATCCTTTCTACGGTTGCCAAGGGCCTCCTTTTATAGATCAAAGGGTCACCACAGTGGCAAATCAATCTTTACATACTGATTATATAGCAAACAATGCTATCATACCTAACTCTGCAGGCTGACAGAGCACATTAAATGCGCCACTCAATGTCACATCACAGCTCGCCCGGCAGGCCCTGCCAGGCTGTTTTGCCAGCTTCGCGCCTGCTTGCTTGACATGTCTCGGGATGGGTGTCACTTGGAGGTATTTTCTGTAGGAAGTGGCTGCCATGTGGCAGGGAGCAGCCACTTAGTCACTTAGGAGCTTGGCACCGCACTATTCGATGACGTGCGTCACTGTGAGGTGGTGTGGTGGAGTGGTTTGCCTCCGTGAGCCTCGGCAGGCCTGCCGAGGCGATCTTGGAGGCTCGCTTCTGGGGTAATCCCAACCTCGCCGGGCTAACCTGCCCAACAAGGGAGGTTCTTCTCATAGTGGTATCTTGTCTCTCTAGCTAGTCTTGGTCTTCTTGATCTGCACTTTGATCCTTCAAAGGGTTGATCTCTTGTTCCTTGATCTAATCTTGGTTCTTTGCTGGCCTGGTGGTCCACTATCCGTGCACAAGTCAGGGGGAAACACATACCCATGTTCGTTTACCCTGGCAGTAGCTTGAGCCATATGTGTCGCCAGACACGTTGGGTTAGGCCTCGAATAGTGCACGGACACGTGGCGAGAAAAGGCTGTGCGTGCAGTGGTTTGTCATGATAACCAGTCAATCCAACGCCCACTTCGCGTAATTACCACAGAACATGGGGTAGTGGGACTGCAACTGTTAATGTGAATGGTAACTTTTCTGAAGAGTCGCTCCCTCCCCCACGCTGTTTTCCTTAAGAGGGGAAAACACGGAAGGGTACTGCTCATTCGTTGTCTCCCTCGCCTCCCCATCATCTTCCTCCGGAAGGCAAGCAACTGCCCTCTCTCTTCGCCGAAATTCGCCGTCGATCTCCTTCTGATTTCCTTCCTGCTCTCTCACCATACCTCAGGGGATATGGGGAAGAAACCTGCTGCCAAGGGAAAGTGGGCGACCGCTGCGAAAGAGGTGGTCGCCGAGGGGAGCAAGAGGGCGACCGAGCTGGACAAGAAGCTAAGGGGAGACATTGTCTTCTCCCCATCGAACCTCGACGGGGATGTGCTGCAGGTGAGGTATGGATACCCGTGGGGGAGGGAGGTTTCGAAGGGGCATGGCGCTCCCAATGTTCTGGCGGAGGGGCAGGAGGACCCGCCAGATTCATACAAATTTTTCTACACATATTTCATCTACAGTCTCTGCCCTCCCTTTTCGGATTTCTTTTAAGCAATGATGGAGATCTATTGATTCCACCTCTTGGATTTCACGCCAAATGCAATGGAGTGCATGGCGATCTTTGCCCACTTGTGCGAGAATTTCGTTGGGGTTGCCCCTAATATTGATATGTTCAGGCACTACTTCACCCCGTGGGTGGAGAACAAGAGCCACCGCTCCGGAAATATAAGCTAGATGCCACGGGTGGTGCCAAGGGAGAATTGGGATTATATCTCCGGCCAATAGTGCAACACGTGGAGGAGTGGAGGGGAGACTGGTGTCGGATTCAGAACAAGAAGGCCCCGGAGTTCTTCTAGGCACGAACGAAATGCCTCGAGTGCAGCAATGACTGGAGAGCATTTAGCCTTACCGAGGACAGGCTTCGCCCGGCAATAAACAGGATCACCCGTTTGAAGGCTGACGGGATGACTGTCGAGCATGTCGGGGCCAACTTTCTCCTTCGTCGAATTGCACCGTTGCAGAAGAGGGACAGATTCGCCTGGGAGTATGGAGATGCTGCGGACAGGATGATATTGCTTCCTGGCCTAGCCAATAACCTTTCGGTATACGACCATGCCTGGTTGTGCGATCAGTTGTTTGGCTGCCCTGGTCTATTTAAACTGCCAGCGAATATCATCCCACTGAACATCAACTCTGCCAGGTATCAGATTCTGAAGTGGATTCCAGATTGCAATGCCCATGGACTTGCGAGTGATGGAAATTGCCCACGCTTGACGAAGAGCTTGAATGGACTTCCACCCTGGAGGAGCGGGCCTTTAGGGTGGAGACCAGAGTGTACAAGTGCACCTCCATGGTGGAGGCGGTGTATATCAAGAAGCGGCTGGAGGACGACAGAGCATTGAGGGCCGCTGCGATAATGAAGGCCAAAAAGGCGGCAAGGGGAAAAGCTAAGGAAGGAGGTTCCTTCCACGGCAGAGATGAGGCACAAGCCCCGGAAGAGGTTGCTGGGGATGATCCTGCTGGGGGTGAGGGTGCCAAGGACGAACCTACCGAGGACGATCCTTACGGGATTGAAGCCCTATATACCGCGGCGATAGAGGCCCAGGAGGAAGAGGAAGCTGGAGAAACAGAGGAACCTGAGGACGGGTGGCTCGCGGTAGGCCCTCGGGCCCTCGAGCTAGTCCTAGACCCGTGCCCTCGTAGGCGAACAGCCAGCCGGGGAGCAGCAGTCCCCGATCACGCGTCTGCCGTCATGAGGGCGAAGGAGACCACCTCCAGGAGAAGCTTTCCTGAAGCCGTGTGTCGGCATTCCCCTTGGTTTTCTAGGGCCAAAGTCCCTCCCGCCAAGCAGCCAACAGCCACGGAGGATGACCCTAGTGCCTGATCGAGTTCAAGCTCTTCACATAGCTCATCTTCATCGGATCATCTCGTGTCCCGGCAGGAATCGAAGCTGCCGGAGAGCTCCGTTCTCCCGCCCTAGAAGAGGAGCAGGGCTCCCATGCCACCCAAGGAGTTTGAGCTAAACTTCATACTTATTGATGAAGAGTAAGGGAGACCATCCTCCTTCTTTCCTTCTCTTTGCAGTAGCTCCAGTATGTTTGCTTTTATCTATTGACTGATCTTGCTTACTATTGTCGGCAGGGAGGAGGAGGAGGACACAGAGACCCTCGTCCACCGGACCAAGCGGCTCAAACGCGCAGGGCCGACGATGACAGTGGAAGGGACACGCCCGGTAGGAAGCTGCATGAGTGTCTCGACACCAAGCGGCACAAGTGTCTCGACATCAAAGCATAATTTGAGAGAAAGAAATATTATGCTCATGATCTTCACTTATATTTGTTTGAGCTTATCAAAAGCAACACATGAAAATTAGTTCCAAAGTGATAGATATCCAAGAAGGATATAATAAAAACTTTCATGAAGATCATTGGACAAAATAAACTTGATTCTTTGTAATAGTTTTGAGATATCATGATGTGATATGTGAGTCATGTTGATGAGTAATTATGCTTTAGTAAGAATACTAGTGTTAAGGTTTATGATTCCCTAAGCAAGCACGAAAGTCAATAATTATGCAATTAAATTACATCCTACTTGTGGTGCAGTATTCGGTGTTAATTATGCTTAATGCTTGCTTATGAGATTTTTTTGTTTCTTGGTTGGTCGCTTCTCAATCTTTTGCTAGCCTTCATTTTGCACTAAGTATGATCACTACTTGTGCATCCAATATCCTTTAAACCACTTTTGCCACATGAGTCCACCATACCTACCTATATGCGGTAATCTTTGCCGTTCTAAGCAAATTTGTATGTGCCATCTCTAATTTTCAAAATAAATTTCTCTTTTGTGTGCTCGTACCGCTCATGAAATGGTAGGAAGTGACTAATATATTTCCATGCTAGATATGTTATTCTCACGATGAGTGTTTATTCACTTGTCATTGCATGAGAGTAAGGCAAAGGTATTAGGGATGCCCAGTCCTGAAATAAAAAATGAATTTACTTTATGTTGTCAAATAATAAATTCCTTGGAAAGTGTTGGTATGGAAGGCACCCGTGGATACGGCTAGCCATGGAAAGTGAAAGTATGGTTAAAAAAGGAATAAACTTTAATTTTTGTTTGGGAACCGCCTATGATATATCTAGCATGGAAAGTATTGGGAACTACTCGGTCGTTCTCATTGACAGGAAAAGCATGCCTCCCAAAATGTTTTTATCTCTATCTTTTTCGCTTTGAGCTCTGGCACCTCTACAAATCCGTGCTTCCCTCCGTGAAGGGCCCTTATTTTACTTTATGCAATTTTTATTTTTATTCAAGTCTCCATCTTCTCTTATAAAGCGCAAACTAAGGGGCACTATGATCGTACTTGAGCATTGGGTGTAGGTAATATGCGAGTGTGTTTCATGAATGGATCAATGATTGGGCATAATAGGCTAGGGATAACTTGCTTTAGCATTGATATTTTGAAAGACATGGTTGCTTGTTGATATGCTTGAGTATTTAAGTCCTCATGTCAAAACTAGACTATTGCTTTGAACCATATAAAAGTCCAAATGTCCATGCTATAAAATAAAGAATATGTGATGAATATGTTAGGCAGCATTCCACATCAATTTTTTTGTTTTTATCATTTACCTACTCGAGGATGAGAAGGAATTAAGCTTGGGGATGCTGATACGTCCCCAACGTATCTATAATTTTTGATTGCTCCATGCTGTTATATTATCATTCTTGGATGTTTTACAATCATTTTATGCTCATTTATATGATTTTTTGGTACTAACCTATTAACATAGTGCCCAGTGCCAGTTTCTGTTTTTTTTGCATGTTTTTTACATCACGGGAAATCAATACCAAACGAGGTCCAAAAGAAGCGAAACTTTTTGTGGAATTTTTATGGACCAGAAGACACCCAATAGGCCAGAGAAGCACCTGGGGGGGTTCCCCGAGGGGGGCACAACCCACCAGGGCGCGAATACCCCAATATTCCAGAAACCCTAGGGGAGTCGATGAAAACCAATTCCAGCCGCCCCAAGTTCCAGAAACACTAGATCCAGTCTAGACACCATCACATAGGGATTCATCATGTCCATTGGTGCCTCTCCGATGATGCATGAGTAGTTCTTTGTAGACCTACGGTTCATAGTTAGTAGCTAGATGGCTTCCTCTCTCTCTCTCTCTTGATTCTCAATGCAATGGTCTCTTGGAGATCCATATGATGTAACTCTTTATGCAGTGTGTTTGTTGGGATCCGATGAACTTTGAGTTTATGATCAGATCTATCTTTTTATACATGAAAGTTATTTGAGTCTTCTTTGATCTCTTTTATGCATGGTTGCTTATAGCCTCGTATTTCTTCTCTGATATTTGGGTTTTGTTTGGCCAACTTGATCTATTTATCTTGCAATGGGAAGAGGTGCTTTGTGATGGGTTCGATATTAATTATGGTGCTTGATCCCAGTGACAGAAGGGGAACCGAGACGTATGTATCGTTGCTATTATAAATAGATCATGTCTACATCATGTCATCATTCTTATTGCATTACTCCATTTTTCCATGAACTTAATACACTAGATGCATGCTGGATAGCGGTCGATGTGTGGAGTAATAGTAGTAGATGCAGGCAGGAGTCGATCTACTAATCTTGGACGTGATGCATATATAATGATCATTGCCTGGATATCGTCATGATTATTTGAAGTTCTATCAATTTCCCAACAGTAAGTCGTTTACCCACCGTTTGCTAAGCCACTTTTGAAATCTATGCCCCCCGGGTCTCTTCTTTATTATATTTGCCTTTGCGATCTATTTTTATTTGCTTTTATTTTCAGATCTATTAAACCAAAAATACCTTGCTGCACTTTATTTTATTTGGCGATCTATCTATCAATTTATTACAACTTTCTCACCTCTGTTTGCCAATTTCTGGCGCCGTTACCCGGAAGGGATTGACAACCCCTTTAATATGCCGGGTTGTGAGTATTTGTTATTTGTGTGCAGGTGTCGTTCACGTAGTGTTACGTGGGTCTCCTACTGGTTCGATAACCATGGTCTCATCAGTGAGGGAAATTGCTATGCTGCATCATCCCTTCCTCTTTGGGGAAATACCGACGTAGTTCAAGCAGACATCAACCTGCAAAACCAAAACTATGAGTATGAATACAGATTTAAGAGGATGAGTTTGGCTGCTGATTTAAGGACCCCGGAGACTCATTCATCTTTTTACGATGGTGAACCTATGCCTTGGAAGATGGAGGACAAGCCTACAACATCATGAACTCCATCATCACCACCTCCAAAGAAAGAGATCTAAATATATGTGTATGGGCACTCCCCTTGGCAACTGCCAAGCTTGGGGGAGGTGTCCTGGTATCGTATCATCATCACACCTTTACCTTTATTGTTTTTCTTAGTTCGATACTTTCTGTTATATCTCGGTTTAGTAGAATAAAGTTTTAGTATGATCTAGCCTTGGGTTTTGCATTGTGATCTATCTATGCAATCGAGTCTGTGAGTTATATAATAAAGAGTAGTTTTGAGTTGAGGGATTTGCTTTCTTGCTATGATCTTGAGAAAAATAAAAAGAATAAAAGAAATAAAAAGATTATATAATGATCTTATGGAGAGTGATGACTTCACATATAAGAAGTATGATGAATAAAATGTGTTGGGAGTTGACAAACATAGTTTTGCTCATTAGTGCAATTAATAGGAAGTAATAAAGAAAGATAAGTTTCACATATAAATACATTATGTTGGACATCTTTTTGTGATTGTGAGCACTCGTTAAAATATTACATGCTAAAAAGTTGATGTTGGACAAGGAAGACAACATAATGGGTTATGTTTTCTTATATCCAAATAGAAGTTATATTGTCATGGACCCTCCAACATGTTGAGCTTGCTTTCCCTCTTATGCTAGCCAAATCTTTTGCACCAAGTAGAGATACTACTTGTGCATCCAAACATCCCTTAAACCAGTTTTGCCATGAGAGTCCACTATATCTACCTATGGATTGAGTAAGATCCTTCAAGTAATTTGTCATCGGTGCAAGCAATAAAAATTGCTCTCTAAATATGTATGATCTTTTAGTGTGAAGAAAATAAGCTTTTTAAGAACTTGTGATATGGAAGAAATAAAAGTGATGGACTGCATAATAAAGTTCTTTATCACAAGTCACAATATAAAGTGACATTCTTTTGCATTAAGAT
>NW_025229059.1:26845-29564 GCF_018294505.1 Triticum aestivum | reverse complement strand
TACTCGTTCCGTAACACATCATCTCGTGATCAACCCCTTGGTCACATTGTGCACATTATGATGATGTCCTACCGAGTGGGCCCAGAGATACCTCTCCGTTTACACGGAGTGACAAATCCCAGTCTCGATTCGTGCCAACCCAACAGACAGTTTCGGTGATACCTGTAGTGCACCTTTATAGCCACCCAGTTACGTTGTGACGTTTGGTACACCCAAAGCATTCTTACGGTATCCGGGAGTTGCACAATCTCATGGTCTAAGGAAATGATACTTGACATTAGAAAATCTTTAGCATACGAACTACGATCTTTGTGCTAGGCTTAGGATTGGGTCTTGTCCATCACATCATTCTCCTAATGATGTGATACCCGTTATCAATGACATCCAATCAGGAAACCGTAAGCATCTATTGATCAATGAGATAGTCAACTAGAGGCTTACTAGGGACATGGTGTTGTCTATGTACCCACACATGTATCTGAGTTTCCTATCAATACAATTATAGCATGGATAATAAACGATTATCATGAACAAGGAAATATAATAATAATAACTAATTTATTATTGCCTCTAGGGCATATTTCCAACAGTCTCCCACTTGCACTAGAGTCAATAATCTGGTTCACATCGCTATGTGATTAACACTGACAGGTCACATGGCCATGTGACCAACATCCAAAGAGTTTACTAGTGTGTAAACTAGTTCACATCATCATATGATTAAGACTCAATGAGTTCTGGGGTTTGATCATGTTTTGCTTGTAAGAGAGGTTTTAGTCAACGGGTCTGCAACATTCAGATCCGTATGTACTTTGCAAATCTCTAGGTCATATTGTAAATGCTGCTTCCACGCTCCACTTGGAGCTATTCCAAATGGTTGCTCCACTATACGTATCCGGTTTGCTACTCAAAGTCATTCGGATAGGTGTTAAAGCTTTCATCGACGTAACCCTTTACGCCGAACTCTTCATCACCTCCATAATCGAGAAACATGTCCTTATTTACTCCAAGGACAATTTTGACTGCTGTCCTATGATCCATTCCTGGATCATTCTTGTACCCCTTGACTGACTCATGGCAGGCACACTTCCGGTGCGGTACACAGCATAGCATACTATAGAGCCTACGTTGAAATCATAGGGGACGACCTTCGTCCTTTCTCTCTCTTCTGCCGTGGTCGAGCTTTAACTCTTAACTTCATATCTTACAACTCAGGCAAGAACTCCTTCTTTGACTGATCCATCTTGAACACCTTCAAGATTTTGTCAAGGTATGTGCTCATTTGAAAGTACCATTTAGCTTTTTGATCTATCCTCATAGATCTTGATGCTCAATGTTCTAGTAGCTTAATCCAGGTTTTCCATTGAAAAACACTTTTCAAACAACCCTATATGCTTTCTAGAAATTCTACATCATTTCTGATCAACAATATGTCAACAACATATACTCATCAGAAATTCTATAGTGCTCCCACTCACTTATTTGGAAATACAGGTTTCTCATAAACTTTGTATAGACCCAAAATCTTTGATCATCTCATCAAAGCATACATTCCAACTCCGAGATGCTTACTCCAGTACTTAGAAGGATAGCTGGAGCTTTGCATACTTGTTAGCGTCTTTCAGGATTGTGAAAAACCTTTTGGTTGTATCACATATAACCTTTCCTCAAGAAAACTGTCAAGGAAACAATGTTTTTACATCCTATATGCAAGATTTCATAAATAATGCAGTAACTGCTAATCCAATTCCAACAGACTCTTAGCATCGCTACGAGTGAGAAAGCCTCACCGTAGTCAACTCCTTGAACTTGTCGGAAAACATCTTTAACGACAAGTCGAGCTTTCTTAATGGTGATACTTACCATCATTGTCTGTCTTACTCTTAAAATCCATCTGTACCCAACAGCCTTACGACCATCAAGTATTTCTTCCAAAGTCATGGATCCTCTCTCGGATTTTATGGCCTCGAGCCATTTGTCGGAATCCGGTCCCACCATCGCTTCTCCATAGCTCATAGGTTCATTGTTGTCTAGCAACATGACCTTCAAGACATGATTACGGTACCACTCTGAAGTAGTACGCATCCTTGTCACCCTACGAGGTTCGGTAGTGACTTGATCCGAAGTTTCATGATCACCATCATCAACTTCCACTTCAATTGATGTAGGTGCCACAGGAACAACTTCCTGTGCCCTGCTACATACTGGTTGAAGTGATGGTTCAATAACCTCATCAAGTCTCCACCATCCTCCCACTCAATTCTTTCGAGAGAAACTTTTCCTCGAGAAAGGACCCGTTTCTAGAAACAATTACTTTTGCTTCCAGATCTGAGATAGGAGGTATACCCAACCATTTTGGGTATCCTATGAAGATGTATTTATCCGTTTTGGGTTCGAGCTTATCACGATGAAACTTTTTCACATAAGCATCGTAGCCCCAAACTTTTAAGAAATGACAACTTAGGTTTCTCCAAACCATAGCTCAAACGGTGTCGTCTCAACGGAATTACGTGGTACCCTATTAAAGTGAGTGCGGTTGTCTCTAATGCCTAACCCATGAACGATAGTGGTAATTCGATAAGGGACATCATGGTACGCACCATATCCAATAGGGTGCAACTATGATGTTCGGACACACCATCACACTATGGTGTTCTAGGCGGTATTAATTGTGAAACAATTTCCACAATGTCTTAATTGTGTGCCAAAGCTCGTAACT
>NW_025229059.1:24378-26041 GCF_018294505.1 Triticum aestivum | reverse complement strand
CCTTATTACAGAAGCACTTAGTCTCGGGTTTAGGTTCAACCTTGGGTTTCTTCACTGGAGCAACAACTGATTTGCCGTTTCATGAAGTGTCCCTTCTTGCCCATGCCCTTCTTGAAACTAGTGGTTTCACCAACCATCAACAATTGATGCTCCTTCTTGATTTCTACTTTCGCGGTGTCAAACATCGTGAATACCTCAAGGATCATCATATCTATCCCTGATATGTTATAGTTCCTCACGAAGCTCTAGCAGCTTGGTGGCAATGACTTTGGAGAAACATCACTACCTCATCTGGAAGATCAACTCCCACTCGATTCAAGTGATTGTTGCACTCAGACAATCTGAGCACAAGCTCAGCGATTGAGCTCTTCTCCCTTAGTTTGCAGGCTAAGAAAATCGTCTGAGGTCTTATACCTATTGATGTGGGCACGAGCCTAAAATCCCAATTTCAGCCCTCGAAACATCTCATATGTTCCGCGATGTTTCGAAAACGTATTCGGTGCCTCAACTCTAAACCGTTTAACTGAACTATCACGTAGTTATCAAAACGTGTATGTCCGATGTTCGTAACATCCACAAACGACGTTTGGGGTTCAGCACACTGAGCGGTGCATTAAGGACATAAGCTTTCTACTGTCCGCATAATTGCTACTGTCAACTTTCAACTATATTTTCTCTAGGAACATATCTAAACAGTGGAACTAAAAACGCGAGCTTACGACATAATTTGCAAAGATCTTTTGACTATGTTCAGGATAATTAAGTTCATCTTATGAACTCCCACTCAGATATACATCCCTCTAGTCATCTAAGTGATTACATGATCCGAGTCAACTAGGCTGTGTCCGATCATCACGTGAGACGGACTAGTCATCATCGGTGAACATCTTCCTGTTGATCGTATCTACTATACGACTCATGCTCGACCTTTCGGTCTCTTGTGTTCCGAGGCCATGTCTGTACATGCTAGGCTCGTCAAGTTAACCTAAGTGTTTCGCGTGTGTAAATCTGGCTTACACCCGTTGTATGTGAACGTAAGAATCTATCACACCCGATCATCACGTGGTGCTTCGAAACGACGAACTTTCGCAACAGTGCACAATTAGGGGGAACACTTTCTTGAAATTTTAATAAGGGATCATCTTATTTACTACCGTCGTTCTAAGCAAATAAGATGTATAAACATGATAAACATCACATGCAATCAAATAGTGACATGATATGGCCAATATCATTTTGCTCCTTTTGATCTCCATCTTCGGGGCTCCATGATCATCATCGTCACCGGCATGACACCATGATCTCCATCATCATGATCTCCATCATCGTGTCTCCATGAAGTTGTCCCTCCAACTTATTACTTATACTACTATGGCTACCGGTTAGCAATAAAGTAAAGTAATTACATGGCGTTGTTCAATGACACGCAGGTCATACAATAAATAAAGACAACTCCTATGGCTCCTGCCGGTTGTCATACTCATCGACATGCAAGTCGTGATTCCTATTACAAGAACATGATCAATCTCATACATCACATATCATTCATCACATTCTTCTTGGCCATATCACATCACATAGCATACCCTGCAAAAACAAGTTAGACGTCCTCTAATTGTTGTTTGCATGTTTTACGTGGCTGCTATGGGTTTCTAGCAAGAAC
>NW_025229059.1:22042-22576 GCF_018294505.1 Triticum aestivum | reverse complement strand
AAGGACTCCATTGATCCCGTATACAATTCCCTTTGTCTAGCGGTATTGTACTTGCCCGAGATTCGATCGTCGGTATACCGATACCTTGTTCAATCTCGTTACCGGCAAGTCTCTTTACTTGTTCCGTAACACATCATCCCGTGATCAACCCCTTGGTCACATTGTGCACATTATGATGATGTCCTACCGAGTGGGCCCAGAGATACCTCTCCGTTTACACGGAGTGACAAATCCCAGTCTCGATTCATGCCAACCCAACAGACAGTTTCGGTGATACCTGTACTGCACCTTTATAGCCACCCAGTTACGTTGTGACGTTTGGTACACCCAAAGCATTCTTACGGTATCCGGGAGTTCCACAATCTCATGGTCTAAGGAAATGATACTTGACATTAGAAAAGCTTTAGCATACGAACTACGATCTTTGTGCTAGGCTTAGGATTGGGTCTTGTCCATCACATCATTCTCCTAATGATGTGATCCCGTTATCAACGACATCCAATGTCCATGGTCAGGAAACCGTAACCATCTATT
>NW_025229059.1:10986-20694 GCF_018294505.1 Triticum aestivum | reverse complement strand
TTGGCTATATAACTGGCTTATTCGGATCCTCCTCTGGCGATAGGGTGAAACTTGCCTTCAACTAATGGCCTTAGGTACACATCAATGTTGTTGTCGGGTTGCTTGTCTTCGATGAGAACTGGCATAATGAACTTCTGCTTCATGCACAGCCAAGGAGGACGGTTATAGATACATAGAGTCACGGGTCAGGTGCTATGATTGCTGCTCTGATCCCCAAAAGGATTAATGCCATCCATGCTTAAACAAAACCATATGTTCCTTGCATCACCTGCAAAGTCCCCCCACTTTCTCTCGATATTTATCCACTGCGACCCATCAGGGGTGCTCTCAGCTTCCCATCTTTCTTGGGGTCCTCATTGTGCCATCGCATCAACTTGGCATGCTCTTTGTTTCTGAATAGACATTTCAACCGTGGTATTATAGGAGCATACCACATCACCTTGGCAGGAACCCTCTTCCTAGGGCCTTCGAGGTCAACATCACCAGGGTCATCTCATTTGATCTTATACCGCAATGCACCGCATACCGGGCATGCATTCAAATCCTCGTACGCACCGCGGTAGAGGATGCAGTCATTAGGGCATGCATGTATCTTCTGCACCTCCAATCCTAGAGGGCATAGAACCTTCTTTGCTCCATACGTACTGTTGGGACATTCATTATCCTTTGGAAGCTTCTATTTCAATGTTTTCAGTAGCTTCTCAAATCCGTTGTCATATACACTATTTTCTGCCTTTCATTGCAGCAATTCCAGTGTGGTACCGAGCTTTGTGTTGCCATCCTCGCAATTGGGGTACAATCCTTTTTTGTGATCCTCTAACATGCGATCGAACTTCAACTTCTCCTTTTCACTTTCGCATTGTCTCTTTGCATCAATAATGACCCGGCGAAGATCATCATCGGGAACATCGTCTAGTTCCTCTTGATCTTCAGTTTCCCCGTTGCAGCATCACCGTATTCAGAGGGCACATAGTTGTCATCATCCACTTCTTCTTTGTTGTCTTCCATCATAACCCCTCTTTCTCCGTGTTTGGTCCAAACATTATAGTGTGGCATGAAACCCTTCTCAAGCAGGTGGATGTGAAGGGTTTTCGTGTCAGTGTAAGACTTCATATTCCCACAGATAGGGCATGGACAACACATAAAACCATTCTGCTTGTTTGCCTCCCATTTCGAGAAAATAATGCACGCCCTTAATGTACACGGAGGTGCGTCTGTCACCGTACATCCATTACTGTTCATCTGCATGCATTATATATAATTTAGTGTGGTAAAAACCACTACAGAACATCATGAATAGAGAAGTGACCAATTAATAGAAGTTCATCATCACATAAAAACCAAAGTACGAAAGTGATCAAATATTATTACTAAAAAAATAAATAATAAAGTTCATACATAGTTTTCATTGAACAACATATAGCTCTCTAGATCATCTAATTAAACCATACATTTAAACTATGTAATACATTTGAATGCAACAACATATGCGATCATACTCGCAACTAAGGTAACAATTGATCCAACGACATAATGATACCAAGCCTCAGTATGAATGGCAATTCTTTTTAATCTTTCTAATCTTCAAGCGCATTTTATCCATCTTGATCTTGTGATCATCGACAATATCCGCAACATGCAACTCCAATTCCATCTTCTCCTCCTCAATTTTTTTCAATTTTTTCTTCAAGTAATCATTTTCTTTTTCAACTAAATTTAACCTCTCGACAAGAGGGTCGGTTGGAATTTTCGTTTTACATACCTCCTAGATAAAACATCTATGTCACGTTGGTCGGCATAATTGTCATAAACACTAAATGAAACAAACAGTTATAAAAGATAGTATATATCACATCCGAATCATAGACATGACGAGAGCCGACGGGGGCGGATACCAAAACCATCGCACTATATAATAACAAACAATAACAAAAGTAAGAAAATTATATAATTATCAATCTAAATCATACAAGTAAGAATATTTTTTTAGAAAGAAGATAAGAACAAAAGGCTCACCACGGTGGTGTCGGGAACGAGACTGGCGCGGGCGATCGATGGTGGTGAGGACGGGGCGGGGACAGCCGAACCACCAAATCTAGACAAATATTGTGGAAAATGGAGTTTGGACAAGGAGCTTCGAGCGGAGAAAGCTTAAGTGTGGCTCGAGCATTTCATCGAACACCCCATGTGCATAGGAGGTGAGCTAGAGCACCATTAAGCAATCCCACGGCCGGCCAAAAAAATAGAGCAGTGCACTTCTCTGCTCGCATGCAGGGGTATATATAGGCTTCTCTTTAGTCCCGGTTGGTGGCTAAAACCGGCACTAAAGGACCACATTTGGTCCCGGATCCAGACACCAACCGGGACTAAAGGTTGTGGGCTAGGAGCGAGGCCCATTGGTCCCGGTTCGTGTCTGAAACCGGGACTAAAGGGGTCAGACGAACCGGGGACCAATGGCTCCCAAGGCCCGGCCGGCCCCCTGACCTCACGAACCGGGACTAATGCACCCATTGGTTCTGGTTCGTAGGAGAACCAGGATTAATGCCCTTTTCAGGCCTGGACCAAAGCCCTATTTTCTACTAGTGAAGTTTCTTTTAACAAAAATGTAAGCACAACATTAAAATGTACGGCTGATTCGACAAATTTATTATTGAATTGCCAGCAAAGTAGCACCTTCGAGTTGAATCAAGCGTGGTTAGCACAATTTCAGTACAAAGCCCTGTCCTAATTGCAATTACTGTGACCATAGAAGCCTAAGCTATTATCGGTCTTTTCTTTCCCCAAAAAATAAACGAGACAATTTTGTGTGACCACAGCTGCAGGCGTGTCCTCAGGCCACAGCCGAAGCAGAGCTTGACATTGACCTTTCCATTTCCAACCCAACCCCAGTGAGTCATTGAGGATTTATATGGGGATACAAATTTACTATGACAAACTCTGGACATGTTTCTTCGCGGTGTTTTGCCGGTTATACTAGGGAATATTTGAATGTATTTGCAATAGTTTGACCTTCATGTGCTTCTACGAATTACTGATAAATGCAACGACAGATCCTATTGAGGGAGAGCAATCTCTAGTGCCAGCCGCCACAGGTCAACTTAAATACGTTTGAGAGTGCATTCAACTCAGCACCTGCCAGAAGCATGCGATCAGAAAGCATGCATGGCTCTTGGACATGTGTGTTCGTCTCTACTGTCGCTTGGCAGTAGCATGGTAGATCGCCGGTGACGACTTCCTTCAGGCAGAAATGGAGCACTCGAGTCTATTCTAGGTGACACAATAGATCAATATGGGAGACTAGTGGCGGGGGTGTGCTTGATTAAACCAAGACCATGCCTCTCGTAGCTTTAGTGTGAGTAGATGTTGTCCAAGAAGTTCCCAATGTCTTCCATTTCTATGAGTAGTTTATCTCGTAACCAAACGTACAAGTACAATGTGTGGCATTCTCTATTAGAGTGGTGACGAAACACAAGGTTAGTGGCATGTGAGAAGGGGGGAAGATATATATGAGAACTATTGATACGCAAATATTGAGGTAGCACAGTAATGTTGGTGAGCAGGCACTCTATCTCAAATGAAATGTGATGGAATTCTGAAATTTTATTCATTGCAGAAGGTACCAATATAATTATTGCAGCCATTATATCACTAGTAGAAAAAGGGCCTATTGTCCCGGTTTGTAAGGGCCATTTGTCCTGGTTTTTGAACCGGGACTAAATGTCGGTACAAATGCCCTAAACCTTTAGTCCCGGTTCTTACACAAACCGGGACAGATGGGCCTCCATGTGGCCGGTGCGGCGAGCCCAGGCATGATGCCCTTTGGTCCCAGTTGGTGGCACCAACCGGGACCAATAGGCATCCACGCGTCAGCATTTCAGGCGCTGGGTTTTTTGCTTTTTCTAAAGGAGGGGGGGGGGGTTTAGGGGGTTTTGGTGGGTTAATTTAGGTGTTTCATATGTTGTGTTAGCTAGCTAGTTAATAGAGAGAACTGTCCTCTCTTATCTCCGTGCTTGGTCGATGCTATGTACTATACGTATAGAGAGGACTAGACACGCTAGCTAAAAAGCAAATGAAGGAAACAGAAGATCTTCATGAATATACGCATATAGAGAGAAGTGATATCGACCACCTCTCCTTCTCTGAGAGATTGGTCGAACAACAAGTTCTCGTGTATCTATCCGATGCTACTCGCTACATATATACAATATAATTATCTCTTACAATATAATCTCCTAATTAAAAACCAACTGATTAGGGTCCACATGGTATTCTCCGTCTTTAGCGATCACGTGGTCAAGAAAGAATGCCTCCAATTCCTCTTGAATTCCTCGCATACGATCTGGTGGTAGGAGTTCATCCCGCATCCGAAATATCTAATTTGAAGAAGGGGGTCAATACATATATATGAATAAATGAAACTAAACACAACTGATGGTAATAAAATAAAATTGTGAATATTATTATTTACGCACTTCATATTTTTTGTCAGAGTAGCCCTGCTCATAGGTCGTGTGGCAGATGGACTCGCAAATGTAGTATCCACAGTAATCATTCCCTTGTTCTTGCCACAACCACTTTACAAGAAATAAAGGTCAATCAAACTGAGAATTAGCAAGCATGCTAAATGGTATTGATGAAACTAGCGCTTGAATCACTAGGAGATGCGTGGAACATGCTACTATAGTACTTAATTTCGGGTGTCTAAATTGCAGCTTCTTGCAGTCCCGGAGTTTTTGAAGTGAATTTTTTCCAAACCCTGCCAGACAAAGTTAACAATTACTTGATATCAGGAAATGAACAAAGTTGCCGACATGCTGCGATAATGATCGATTTAACTTACTTCTCTAAAATTTCAGTCATGTCCGCATACTCCTTGGGATCTTTTCGTCTCGAGTCTAAGACGGTTACTAGTCCCTGCTCAAGCTTAATCTCTAGGAGAATATAGTGGAAGCTGCGCACGCATGCATAACTCATCAATTACATTACTATAACCTCGACAAATAAGGGAAACCGAATATGCACAAGACAGTAACACTCACGGGAATTCGTAAGGGAAGAGTATTATAGCTTTGTTTTGATTTAATACAAACGATTGTAGCAGCTTAGCCTCGATATCTTTGGTCTGAAATTCGCTCAGCTCAGCTCCGCTTCGCTAATCTTGCATTGATCTTCTGCATTTCGCTCAGCTCCGCTTTCCTCTTTCTATCTCGGCATCTGTAACTGCATGCGTCGGGGAACCCATTCACCCACGCAATGGAGCCTGGTGTGCCTCTTGTTCGTTCAGGGTGGTAAGGATTCCCTAGGGCCTCAGTCATCTCGTCCTTCTCTCTATCGGGAATGAATGTCTCTTTCTGCATTGTGGTGATATAATCCTGATGCTTCTTGACGGGTATTGAAAGTTCCTCCTCCATCCAACGACACTCCCCTGTTTCTTGGTCCAAAGTTCCCCCAACCCGGAAGAACCAAGTCCTTTAACAGTCTGGCTAGTTTAGTGTCGCTGGTGGGACCCCTTTAGCAATCAGGTCATTCTCAGATTCGTCCCACAACGGCCGGGCTTTGAGGTAGCCGACTGAGCCCATGTGATGGTGATACTGCTTCTTTGCAGCAATTTTCTTGTTTGTCTCTAACATTTCTTACCCTTATCCGATGTCTTGTAGGCCACAAATGTGGGCTAGTGATCTCTTATGTTCTCATATCGGTCGGTGAATTATGGAGTCTTCCCTTTGTCGACAAACTTTGTGTTCAACTCTTTCTTCCACCTCCTGAATATGTCTGCCATCTTCTTAAGAGCATACGCCTTGACCTTTGGCTATATAACTGGATTATTCGGATCCTCCTCTGGCGGTAGGGTGAAACTTGCCTTCAACTAATGGCCTTAGGTACACATCAATGTCGTTGTCGGGTTGCTTGTCTTCGATGAGAACTGGCACGATGAACTTCTGCTTCATGCACAGCCAAGGAGGACGGTTATAGATACATAGAGTCACGTGTCAGGTGCTATGATTGCTGCTCTGATACCCAAAAGGATTAATGCCATCCATGCTTAAACCAAACCATACGTTCCTTGTATCACCTGCAAAGTGCCCCCACTTTCTCGCGATATTTATCCACTGCGACCCATCAGGGGTGCTCTTAGCTTCCCATCTTTCTTGCGGTCCTCATTGTGCCATCGCATCAACTTGGCATGCTCTTTGTTTCTGAATAGACATTTCAACTATGGTATTATAAGAGCATACCACATCACCTTGGCAGGAACCCTCTTCCTAGGGCGTTCGAGGTCAGCATCACCAGGGTCACCTCATTTGATCTTATACCGCAATGCACCGCATACCGGGCATGCGTTCGAATCCTCGTGCGCACCGCGGTAGAGGATGAAGTCATTAGGGCATGCATGTATCTTCTGCACCTCCAATCCTAGAGGGCATAGAACCTTCTTTGCTCCATACGTACTATTGGGACATTCGTTATCCTTTGGAAGCTTCTATTTCAATATTTTCAGTAGCTTCTCAAATCCGTTGTCAGATACATTATTTTCTGCCTTCCATGGCAGCAATTCCAGTGGGGTACCGAGCTTTGTGTAGCCATCTTTGCAATTGGGTTACAATCTTTTTTTGTGATCCTCTAACATGCGATCGAACTTCAACTTCTCCTTTTCACTTTCGCATTGTCTCTTTGCATCAATAATGACCCGGCGAAGATCATCATCGGGAACATCGTCTGGTTCCTCTTGATCTTCAGTTTCCCCGTTGCAGCATCACCGTATTCAGAGGGCACATAGTTGTCATCATCCACTTCTTCTTTGTTGTCTTCCATCATAACCCCTCTTTCTCCGTGCTTGGTCCAAACATTATAGTGTGGCATGAAATCCTTCTGAAGCAGGTGGATGTGAAGGGTTTTCGTGTCAGTGTAAGACTTCGTATTCCCACAGATAGGGCATGGGCAACACCTAAAACCATTCTGGTTGTTTGCCTCAGCCATTTCGAGAAAATAATGCACGCCCTTAATGTACACGGAGGTGCGTCTGTCACCGTACATCCATTACTGTTCATCTGCGTGCATTATATATAATTAAATGTGGCAAAAACCACTACAGAACATCATGAATAGAGAAGTGACCAATTAATAGAAGTTTTCATCATCACATTAAAACCAAAGTACGATAGTGATCAAATATTATTACTAAAAAAAAAATACATAAAGTTCATACATAGTTTTCATTGAACAACATATAGCTCTCTAGAGCATCTAATTAAACAATACATTTAAACTATGTAATACATTTGAATGCAACAAAATATACAATCATAATCGTAACTAAGGTAACAATTGATCCAACGACATAATGATACCAAGTCTCAATGTGAATGCCATTTTTTTAATCTTTTTAATCTTCAAGCACATTTTATCCATCTTGATCTTGTGATCATCGACAATATCCGCAACATGCAACTCCAATTCCATCTTCTCCTCCTCAATTCTTTTCAATTTTTTCTTCAAGTAATCATTTTGTTTTTCAACTAAATTTAACCTCTCGGCAAGAGGGTCGGTTGGAATTTTCGTTTCACATACCTCCTAGATAAAACATCTATGTCACGTTGGTCGGCATAATTGTCATAAACACTAAATGAAACAAATAGTTATAAAAGATAGTATATATCACATCCGAATCATAGACATGACGAGGGCCGACAGGGGCGGATACCAAAACCATCACACTATATAATAAGAAACAATAACAAAAGTAAGAAAATTATATAATTATCAATCTAAATCATACAAGTAAGATTTTTTTTAGAAAGAAGATAAGAACAAGAGGCTCACCATGGTGGTGTCGGCAACGAGACGGGCGCGGGCGATCGACGGTGGTGAGGAAGGGGATGGGATAGGACGGACCGCCAAATCTAGACAAATATTGTGAAAAATGGAGTTTGGACAAGGAGCTTCGAGCGGAGAAAGCTTAAGTGTGGCTCGGGCATTTCATCGAACACCCCATGTGCATAGGAGGTGAGCTAGAGCACCATTAAGCAATCCCACGGCCAGCCAAAAAAATAGAGCAGTGCACTTCTCTGCTCGCAGGCAGGGGGTATATATAGGCTTCTCTTTACTCCCGGTTGGTGGCTAAAACCGGCACTAAAGGACCACATTTGGTCCCGGTTCCAGACACCAACCGGTACTAAAGGTTGTGGGCCAGGAGCGAGGCCCATTGGTCCCGGTTCATGTCTGAAACCGGGACTAAAGGGGTCAGACGAACCGGGGACCAATGGCTCCCAAGGCCCGGCCGGCCCCCTGACCTCATGAACCAGGAGTAATGCACACATTGGTTCTGGTTAGTAGGAGAACCAGGATTAATGCCCTTTTCAGGCCTGGACCAAAGCCCTGTTTTCTACTAGTGAAGTTGCTTTTAACGAAAATGTAAGCACACCATTAAAATGTGCGGCTGATTCAACAAATTTATTATTGAATTGCCAGCAAAGTAGCACCTTCGAGTTGAATCAAGCATGGTTAGCACAATTTCAGTACAGAGCCCTGTCCTAATTGCAATTACTGTGACCATAGAAGCCTAAGCTATTATCGGTCTTTTCTTTCCCCAAAATATAAACGAGACAATTTTGTGTGACCACAGCTGCAGGCGTGTCTTCAGGCCACATCCAAAGAAGAGCTTGACATTGACCTTTCCATTTCCAACCCAACCCCAGTGAGTCATTGAGGATTTATATGGGGATACAAATTTACTATGACAAACTCTAGACATGTTTCTTCGCGGTGTTTTGCCGGTTATACTAGGGAATATTTGAATGTATTTGCAATAGTTTGACCTTCATGTGCTTTTACGAATGACTGATAAATGCAACGACGGATCCTATTGAGGGAGAGCAATCTCTAGTGCCAGCTGTTGCAGGTCAACTTAAATGCGTTTGAGAGTACATTCAACTCAGCACCTGCCAGAAGCATGCGATCAGAAAGCATGCATGGCTCTTGGACATGTGTGTTCGTCTCTACTGGCGCTTGGCAGTAGCATGGTAGATCGCTGGTGACGACTTCCTTCAGGCATAAATGGAGCACTCGAGGCTATTCTAGGTGACACAATAGATCAATATGGGAGACTAGTGGCGGGGGTGTGCTTGATTAAACCAAGACCATGCCTCTCGTAGCTTTAGTGTGAGTAGATGTTGTCCAAGAAGTTCCCAATGTCTTCCATTTCTTTGAGTAGTTTATCTCGTAACCAAACGTATAAGTACAATGTGTGTCACTCTCTATAAGAGTGGTAAGACGAAACACAAGGTTAGTGGCATGTGAGAAGGGGGGAAGATATATATATGAGAACTATTGATATGGAAATCTTGAGGTAGCAAAGTAATGTAGGTGAGCAGGCACTCTATCTCAAATGAAATGTGACAGAATTCTGAAATTTTATTCATTGCAGAAGGTACCAATATAATTATTGCAGCCATTATATCACTAGTAGAAAAAGGGCCTATTGTCCCGGTTCGTAAGGGCCATTTGTCCTGGTTTTTGAACCGGGACTAAATGTCGGTACTAATGCCCTAGACCTTTAGTCCCGGTTCTTACACAAACCAGGACAGATGGGCCTCCATGTGGCCGGTGCGTCGAGCCCAGACAGGAGGCCCTTTGGTCCCGGTTGGTGGCACCAACCGGGACCAATAGGCATCCACGCGCCAGCATCTCAGGTGCTGGGGTTTTTTTTAA
>NW_025229059.1:8067-8963 GCF_018294505.1 Triticum aestivum | reverse complement strand
CTCGGTATCTTTGGCCTGAAATTCAACCATATATGCATCTATGAGATTTGTGTTAATGAACCCAATACCACCGATTTGTCTTTTCTTCAATTCGGCAATCTTCAATCTGCATAATATAGTGAGGATAATTAAAAATACATGCAATGAAAAAGCCGACCTATATATAGAGACTTAATGACAGAAGTAGTACTACTTACAAGCAGTAGCAAGTGATCATTAATTTATCGAGGGCCTTTAGATTGAAGAACGCGAAGAACTCCTCAAATGGAACATTCAACAGTTCAATTCCAACGAGGTCATGCTCCTCTTTAACTCTCAGCGTCAAAATATTCCTCCCCTCAGACTCTCTGCAGGATTTCATGTACCAATCATGGAATCTTCGTATCACCGTTGTTAGAGATCTTTCATCTTTGATGGCTTCCCGTACACGTATTTGTGTTCGTCCACCTCCAAGAAATCATAATGTACATTGTCGGGAAGGTAATCTTCAAGATTGTTATAACCGGGCACCATCCCGCCCGGATGATTAGCGACGATATCGCTAGACACCTGGAGCGGGGGGAATGATTGGCTCGCTTTTTCGCCGAGCTGGGCAACTTTTTTTCCAGCTCATAGTTCTGCTAACCTTTGACCACTGACAGTACTTCCCGACCACTCCGCTTTGATAAATGACTTTGTAATAATGCGCTCATAGTTGCCTTTCGCCAGAGAGTTTGGTGGTTTCTTCAGGGAAGCCAGAGTACGCTTCGCTTTTACGGGATCTATCTTCTCCTCTGGAGGTGGATGTTTCTTTGCTTTCACCCCTTCAAATAAGTCCTTCACTTGGGCTTAGCAGATGTCTGCGTTTTCCTGTTCGCTCCTCTCGTATGGTAAATTCTCTAGAGTCTTCAGAGAAG
>NW_025229059.1:0-7362 GCF_018294505.1 Triticum aestivum | reverse complement strand
CGGAAGGTTGATGAGCTCCTTCCGTGATAGGCATGGAGTCTTCAGAGAAGAACCCAGCCGAATCTCCCCTTCGCCCGTAGGGTGGTCAAGCTCAAGGTCCTCAAATCCGTCCATTATTTGATCCACCATCACCCTAGAATATCCTTCTGGAATCGACCGGCCGTGGTAGGTTGTGCCAGTTTCAGTAGGTAAAACAGAGCCAACATCCGCCTTGACTTTCAATGTCATCCATCGCGTCATAAGGTGGCAATGTTGAGACTCCGTGATAGCATCCACGGGGTAGCTAGCAGGAGCCGTGAAGACAGGCTCCAGCTGCTGTGTCTGTTCGGTGGAAGCCACGATGCTTCTTCGCTGAGATGGCGGGGTAGCTTCAGGGGAAGCTTCGGCAGGTCATTTGCTGCGATCTGCTTCTCGTTCCTCTAGCCCTTGTACCCTTTCGTGAAGCGCCTGCAGTTGTCTATGCTCCACTTTCTTCCTCCTCTCCTGGAATTTGTAACCCCTTGCGTCCGGAAACCCAGCCTTCCATGGAACGGAGCCTGGCGTGCCTCCTGTCCGTCCAGGGTGCTCAGGATTCCCGAGGGCCATTGTGAGCTCGTCCTTCTCTCTGTCTCGAACGAACGTCCTTTGCTGCACTTTCTCAATATACTCCTGAAGCCTCGTGACGGGTATTCGCAGTTGCTCTTCCGTCCAAACGAACTTCCCTGATACAGGGTCCAAGGTTCTGCCAACCCCGAAGAACGAAGTCCGGCAACGGTCTAGCCAGTTCAATGTCTCTGGTTCGACCCCTTTAGCAATCAGGTCATTCTCAGCCTTGTCCCACAAAGGTCGGGCTTTGAGGTAGCCACCTGACCCCGTGCGATGGTGATGCTTCTTCTTCGTAGCATTTTTCTTGTTTATCACTGACATCTTCTTACTCGTTTCCGATGTCTTGTGGGCCACAAATGTGGCCCAGTGATCTCTGATCTTCTCATACTTTCCGGTGAATTCTGGTGTCTTTTCTTCGTCGACAAACTCTATTTTCAGCTCATTCTTCCACCTCCTGAATAGTTCTGCCATGTTCTTAAGAGCATGAGACTTGATCAATTGCTCTTTAACTGGCTTCTCCAGATCCTCCTCTGGCGGTAGGGTGAAATTTTCCTGAAGTGTTGTCCAAAGATCATCTTTCTGCATGTCGGAGACATAAGACACCTCAGGTTCTTCACTCTTAGGCTTTAACCATTGGTGGATACTGATCGGGATCTTGTCCCTAACAAGAACCCCACACTAAGCATGAAATGCATCCCTTGTCCGGATGGGTTCAATCGGCTTGCCGTCGCGCGTGATTGTTGTGATCTCAAACCTTTCATCCGAGAACAACTTGCTCGATCCGAGGGCTAGAGAAAAGAAGGAAGACGAGAGTTAATTAATATGTGTACATACGAAAACAATGAATTCATAAATTAGCTAGTCAGCACGGGCTTAACTAATATATATACCTGGTCGGACTCATTTCGGTCACCGGAGCCGTCATCACGGTCTCCTTCTGTGGCAACCGGTTTTCCGGGTATTAATTTCCCAGAAAATGGCCTTTGTGCTCATCAGCCCTAGGATTACTGTTAGCTGATGAGACACCAACTTGTTACAGAAAACTCCAAGCAAAATACAAAATATGTAGTACAAGACCATTCTGGCCTGTGAGTACAACAATTTGGTTTCTAGTGGTTGATGGCGGAAGCGGTTTGTGGATCATCAACGTCTATGGGACTCCATTTCCCACAGGAACAGCTGACCAGGATAACTCCTATCTTTGCGAGCCTGCTATCATCGTTGCTTAGGTTCCGGGGCTGTCATCACGGTCGCTCCTCTCCGCGCAAGAAATCTGGCCAAGACAATAGCCAGGGACAAGCCAGTGAGTACTTTGAATGTACTCGCAAACATTATGGACACGGGTATAATATAACAACGATGTTTTGAAATATTCTATGATCATGACGTCAGTCACAAAAATAGTAAAATCTCTGGTGCATGCAAGCAGGTTATTTATGAATATGCAATAACATATTAATAATAAAATGCACCGATCGGGTGTCTGAAGCGACGCCTCGAAAGGTTAGCAAACAAGAGAAATGCCACAGTCGGGCGTCTGAGCGACACCACATAAAGGGCTTATAAAGAAAATAAATAACAACATGCCACAGTCGGGCGTCTGAGCGACACCACATAAAGGGCTTATAAAGAAAATAAATAACAACATGCCACAGTCGGGCGTCTGAGTGACACCACATAAAGGGCTTATAAAGAAAATAAATAACAGCATGCCACAGTCGGGCGTCTGAGCGACACCACATAAAGGGCTTATTAAGAAAATAAATAACAACAAGCCACAGTCGGGCGTCTGAGCGACACCACATAAAGGGCTTATAAAGTAAATAATCATAGTGAATATCCAGGAGGTAAAACCATCCAAAGGATACTCGATAATTCAAATAATATAACAGGTTAGTCCATAACAAAATAATAATCATAATCATCACAAGTCACAATCCATGTTCTGGTTTAACAGCGTTTTTTCCCTCCGAAGACCGACACTAAGACCGACACTTGACCTATCCCAGACTGTAATCCTTAACCATGGACACGGCTATTCGAATAGGTTTAATCTCTGCAGAGGGTGTACTCTTTACCCACGAGTAACGGATTCCTTTATTCCATCGGGACTAATTCCGTCTACGGCCTTTTAGTTGAAAACACACCTAACTTGCACACACCAGCTTAACTTACCGGTGTCTGGAATCACCCACGACACTTGTTAAGCAAAACTCTAAGTGGGGAGGCTACAACCTCGTGTAGCATGTGATCAAATTTATATCATGCGCTCTAAGGGGTGGCCTCCCCTCTCGGTCTCAACCGGAAACACGCATGCCCCCGGACCAGGTGGCCTACCTACCAGCTACAACCGGTATGTTCCACCAATGCCTCTCTGTACGGTGTGTGCTAGAAAGAGGTTGACAACTTACTGAACCGTACTCTACTTGTTGTAGAGTTGAGTGGTAGTACGAAACAAGTATGGGGGTTACTAGAACAAGACTCGATCTATGGTCGACTCAGAAGGTTTTTAAGTGTTCCCTGCATGATTAGCATAACGAATATATTTCATCCAACAGACAGAATCACCACTCATCATACCCCTCATGCCATGTCGGACACACTCGTCTCGACGAGGAACTAGGGACAAGCTCGGGTCTACCCAAGACAGAGACTTTCCCGTTTTCCTTCCGGTAGGCCCGAAAGGCATACGAGGATGATTACTATCACACGCATGTCCATTTCCAACAGCAAGGAATTCTCCAATAAGCATTCATACAAATGATCATATCACCACATAAAATAACGAGTACTAAGTACTGAGGTGGTGTCATAATCGTGTCAAACAACGCATGCAAAATATTATGCCAGGGTGCAGAATGCTTGCCTTCAATATGTGGAAAGGCAGGGTGCACTCCAAAACTTTTGAAAGTTTGCTTCTCTTTCTCCAAAGTCCACGTCGAAGGCGTATTTTCGATTTACGCCTCCACTTACTCCAGCGTGGACGCGCGTGGGTCACTGACAATAGGTCCAGGGGGCCCACTAGTCAGGTTTGACTAGTCTCCCCCTCCTTCCTCCTCTGTCCGAGCCGATGCGGGGCTCCGACAATTGTCGCCGGCGAACGGCGGTTCCTCGAGGGCATCCGAGTGCAGGGATGGATCCGCCACTCCTAGGCAATCCTCCCGGTGGTTGTAGGGTCGTCGGGGGTGGAGAGAATCGCCGGCGGCGAGCTCTGCGGCGGAGGGTGGCTTCGGTGGCAAAGTGGGTTTGGGGCCACGATGGCTTTCCGTCGCAGCTGGGGGTCTGGGCGGCTCCGCAAGATGGAGTGGAGTCGTTTGGTGGCGTTGGGAGGGCCAGGGAGGCTCTGGTTGTGTCGAACGGAGCCGGGAGGCGGCGGTGGCCGAACTGGCCGGAGAGGGTGAAGACGGCCTCCTCTATTCGATTGACGACTAAGGGGGCACGAGAAGGATGGTGTGAGGCTGCCTGAGTGCATGGAGGAGCTCGGGGGCCTCCTTTTATAGCATATCCGAGTTAGTTCTTGGCGGCCGTGGATAAGCTCGCCGGCGACCTCCATTCTATAGATAGGGCGATGTGGCGGTGACGCGCGCTAGAGGACGAGGCTGCGGATGAGCTTGAGCCGCTCCAGGGGGCAGCTGGCGAGCGCTGGTGGCTCGGGCGACGCCGACCATGGCAGGGCGCACTGTCGGGCTGCCGTCGCGGCTAGCTCTTGGCTTGTCGGAGATGTGGCGAGGGGCTGATTGGCGTGTTCTGGAGAGAAGGAGAGTGTGTTGCGCGGCCCTGCAGTGAGGGCAAAACCAGGGGCGCGACATGGTGGTTCGAATGAATGGCTGCAGTTGGCGCGCTCTGGGCGCGCCCAGTGCACGCCCACCAACTGCTCGGTGAAATGCCATGGCACTCCAGAGCGCTCGGGCGAGGTTGGCAAGCAACCTGATTAGGTTAGTGATAGAGGGGAGATCAAGGGACAAGGTGGTTAGGTCAGGAAACCAAGTTCACAATTCAAACAAAAACTCATGCCAAATCTGTCCATGCTCTCAAGGTGTTTGACAGAATGCCACAGGCACCTAGGCATTTCTTGGAGTGGCCAAATCTTCCATATTGGGGTCTCTTTAGATGCATAATAGGGTGGTGAGGTTAGTTTGTAAAAAGCACAAACTTGTTAGTGCAAGTTTTGCAAAAACTCAATTTGGGACAGGAGATAAATTGCATCATTTCATGAACCAAAAATGATCCAATGGGTGCATGCTCCTGGACTTAGGGGTTTAGCAGGGAGGACTGCAAGTAGGAAAAGGAATCATGGATAAAGGAGCAACTAAAAATGTGGTTGCTGTACAAATCCTCAAGTTGGACCAGAATGAAAAAGAGGTTGTTTCACTCAATTTTTCCAACGAACAACACTAGGTTTTTGCATAAAGTTGGATGGCATGCTACCACTGACATCCCAAAAATTTGGTAGAAGTTTTAAAGAAATATTTAAATAGGTTGTAGTGCAGAACTGTCCTCTGGACCAGATTTGAAAACTTGGTGTAGAACTCAAAATATCCAAGTAATGAAATATATTTTTGCATAAAAGTGTTTTAAAAAACATCACATGACATCTCCAAATGTTGGAGAAATTTTTAAATAAATTTATCAAATGGCTGTAGTGCAAAAGAGGCCCAGAAGCTTAGAAAAATCATTTTTCAAGAAATAAGGCATCAGGGGAAACATTATGCAAATAATTCCATTGATAAAGAATTGTTTTATTTGAGAGGGAAAAATAAGTCCAACAATGATTGAAAAGATTTCACTTGGGGTAAAACTTCATAATAATAATAAAAAAGAGTGGTTCTGAAATCAGAAGGAAATACAGAAAATAAAAGTTTTAGTTTCTCGGCAAAATTTTAATTAATAAAGCAAGGTTAAAATTTTGGGGTGTCACAACACTACCTCCCTTAAGAAAAAATCTGTCCTCGTGATTTGCTAAGAGCAGTTTTGAAAAACAAATACCCCACGGTTACGTGTTTACGCAAGCAGTGTATGTGTTCAAACGGTTGTGAGTCTGCTGCGGTGGTGCTGTGTGAAATAAACTAATCCACGTCGTGAGAAGATATACGATGCAACAACTCATGGAAAGGAAATCTCACTCCAGGATTTTTCGCGAGAGAAACAGTAATATATGAGAGTCAAACCACAACAAAACTACTCACATTAATAGAAACTAAATAATTTACTTGCCGCGCAAACTCAGGGTACCACGCATAAGTTACAACACATAAGTAAAAGTTGCAAGAATAAACATAGCAGCAACATCTATAATGCAAACGGTAACTGGACGGGGTCCCGAGAAAACGTCTCTGGTACGGGGACGCACTCCTCTTCTATCGGGGAAAGCGGATTGATCAACCGATGAATGTGTGTCTCCTGGTCGGGCCTCAGTGATCTGCCGATGGCGATCTGAGGATTTAAATCCGCGAGACTCTGGAGATATCCCATTACTTGCTGGGTCAAACGTTCTTGAGCTTATAGCTAGCTAACACACTGTACCGTGTCCAAGTTAATTAGCACACTATATTAACCTGCTTAGACTCAACTACTTATTCAATTAAACTTAGACTAAGAGAAGATTATTTCTAACAGCCGTGGACAACTCCCTTTAGATGGAATGCGAACTCACTAGGCTATTCGAGGTGCCACCATAGAAGGATTCATGGAACCAAGTGCCGGGACCTATTTGGTTAAACCAAGACCTTGATTTTCCAAACTAGAGCTTGAACAGGTAGTGTCCAAGAAGTACCCAATACCTTCCATTTCTATGGGTAGTTTTTATCAGAACCAAAACTATAAGTACAGTGTTTGGCATTCTCTATTGGGGTGGTAAAGACTAGGATAATGGCATGTGAGGATGAAAAGGATATATATGAGAACTATTGATACGGAGATCTTTAATTATGAGGTAGAGCATGGCAATGTAGGTGAGGTGTCACTCTATCTCAAACAAAATATGGCCCAATTTCAATTTTTTTATTCATTGCAGAATGTACCAAAATAATTATATTGTCAAAGGATTTCAGATATTCAGTAATATAGATACAAATACAAATAAATTTATTTATTTTCAGTGACATTTAAAATATTCAGGTCACCTATTGTAGAAGCAGTTACCGGAGATGGGTCCAAAAGACCTCCCAGTGAGCAGGCCGCACGTCACTCATCGCTGGTAACATTATTGACATGCCATTGAGGGGCACATATACTCACCATGTCGTATTTGTTCCAAAGATTGATTTCTAAACAAAGGATTTCTACACATTTATAGAAATCACAATGGCACATTACTAAAACCACCTTAACACATTTACAAAAACCACCTCGACACATATCACACATGTACGGTTACATACGTCGCACATTCATGGTTTTACATGCAGCGCATATACAAACACATATAAGAAGATTCATCAGAGTCGACATTCATAATTTCTTCTAACAAAATTATAAGCACAACATTAAAATGTGCGGCTGGTTTGACCATTTTTTATTGAATTGCCAACAAAATGGCACCATCGAGATGAATCAAGCGTGGTTAGCAGGATTTCAGCACAAAGCCCTGTCCTAATTGCATATACTGTGACCATAGAAGCCTAAACTATTATCGGTGTTTTCCTCCCCAAAAAGTATATGAGACAATTTTGTGTGACCACATCGGCAGGCATCTCCTCAGACCACAGCAAACAAAGAGCTTGACACTGACCTTTCCATTGGTCGTGGTCGCCCTAGGGCCTTTTGAAACATAGGGCC
>NW_025229058.1:28478-29614 GCF_018294505.1 Triticum aestivum | reverse complement strand
GGAGTATCAGGGTTTTCGGACGAGAACTCATCTGTTACACGGGCACTTCAATGTTTTTTAAACTTATTTGAACTCCAGCCTATTTTTGCGTTCAGTATGCATCATTCAAAGCGATGTCATCAATTTCCAACACGTTCTGCCATCATTTGCTGTTTTTCAGTCATTTACCGATTTGTTTGGAGAGCTAAATGACGGTGAAATTGAAAATCACTACAAAATGAACTCTGGAAATGTTGGAACTTGGCATGGTATCATCATTTCACCTGCATAGCATGTGCAAAAGAGTAGAGAGGGTCATAGCGAAAACTGGACGCACCTCCATGGTATCATCATTTCACCCGCATAGCATGTGCAAAAGAGTAGAGAGGATCACAGCGAAAACTGGACGCACCTCGTGTACAAACTGGACAATCTCTTTCGGAGTATCAGGGTTTCGGACGAGAACTCATCTGTTACACGGGCGCTTCATTGTTTTTGAAACTTATTTGAACTCCAGCCTATTTTTGCATTCAGTATGCATCATTCAAAGCGACGTCATCAATTTCCAACACGTTCTGACATCATTTGTTGTTTTTCAGTCATTTACCGATTTGTTTAGATAGCTAAATGACGGTGAAATTGAAAATCACTACAAAATGAACTCTGCAAATGTTGGAACTTGGCATGGTATCATCATTTCACCCGCATAGCATGTGCAAAAGAGTAGAGAGGGTCACGGCGAAAACTGGACGCACCTCGTGTACAAACTGGACAATCTCTTTCGGAGTATCAGGGTTTTCGGACGAGAACTCATCTGTTACACGGGCACTTCAATGTTTTTTAAACTTATTTGAACTCCAGCCTATTTTTTGCGTTCAGTATGCATCATTCAAAGCGATGTCATCAATTTCCAACACGTTCTGCCATCATTTGCAGTTTTTCAGTCATTTACCGATTTGTTTAGAGAGCTAAATGACGGTGAAATTGAAAATCACTACAAAATGAACTCTGAAAATGTTGGAACTTGGCATGGTATCATCATTTCACCTCCATAGCATGTGCAAAAGAGTAGAGAGGGTCACAGCGAAAACTGGACGCACCTCCATGGTATCATCATTTCACCCGCATAGCATGTGCAAAAGAGTAGAGAGGGTCAC
>NW_025229058.1:27967-28468 GCF_018294505.1 Triticum aestivum | reverse complement strand
GCGAAAAGTGCACGCACCTCGTGTACAAACTGGACAATCTCTTTCGGAGTATCAAGGTTTCGGACGAGAACTCATCTGTTACACGGGCACTTCAATGTTTTTTAAACTTTTTTGAACTCCAGCCTATTTTTGCGTTCACTATGCATCATTCAAAGCGACGTCATCAATTTGCAACACGTTCTGACATCATTTGCTGTTTTCAGTCATTTACCGATTTGTTTAGAGAGCTAAATGACGGTGAAATTGAAAATCACTACAAAATGAACTCTGAAAATGTTGGAACTTGGCATGGTATCATCATTTCACCCGCATAGCATGTGCAAAAGAGTAGAGACGGTCACGGCGAAAACTGGACGCACCTCGTGTACAAACTGGACAATCTCTTTCGGAGTATCAGTGTTTCGGACAAGAACTCATCTGTTACACGGGCACTTCAACGTTTTTTAAACTTTTTTGACCTCCAACCTATTTTTGCGTTCACTATGCATCATTCAAAGCGAC
>NW_025229058.1:27430-27957 GCF_018294505.1 Triticum aestivum | reverse complement strand
ATCTCTTTCGAAGTATCAGGGTTTCGGACGAGAACTCATCTGTTACATGTGCACTTCAATGTTTTTTAGACTTTTTTGAACTCCAGCCTATTTTTGCGTTCACTATGCATCATTCAAAGCAACGTCATCAATTTCCAACACGTTCTGACATCATTTGTTGTTTTTCAGTCATTTACCGATTTGTTTAGAGAGCTAAATGACGGTGAAATTGAAAATCACTACAAAATGAACTCTGGAAATGTTGGAACTTGGCATGGTATCATCATTTCACCCGCATAGCATGTGCAAAAGAGTAGAGAGGGTCACGGCGAAAACTGGACGCACCTCGTGTACAAACTGGACAATCTCTTTCGGAGTATCAGGGTTTCGGACGAGAACTCATCTGTTACACGGGCACTTCAGTGTTTTTTAATATTTTTTGAACTCCAGCCTATTTTTGCGTTCACTATGCATCATTCAAAGCGACGTCATCAATTTCCAACACTTTCTGACATCATTCGCTGTTTTTCAGTCATTTACCGATTTGT
>NW_025229058.1:25140-25653 GCF_018294505.1 Triticum aestivum | reverse complement strand
CACGGGCACTTCAATGTTTTTTAAACTTTTTTGAACTCCAGCCTATTTTTGCGTTCAGTATGCATCATTCAAAGAGACGTCATCAATTTCCAACACGTTCTGACAGCATTTGCTATTTGTCGGTAATTCACTGATTTGTTTAGAGAGCTAAATGACGATGAAATTGAAAATCACTACAAAATGAACTCTGAAAATGTTGGAACTTGGCATGGTATCATCATTTCACCCGCATAGCATGTGCAAAAGAGTAGAGAGGGTCACGGCGAAAACTGGACGCACCTCGTGTACAAACTGGACAATCTCTTTTTGAGTATCAGGGTTTCGGACGAGAACTCATCTGTTACACGGGCACTTCAATGTTTTTTAAACTCTTTTGAACTCCAGCCTATTTTTGCATTCACTATGCATCATTCAAAGCGACGTCATCAATTTCCAACACGTACTGACATCATTTGCTGTTTGTCGGTAATTTACTGATTTTTTTATAGAGCTAAATGACGGTGAAATCAAAAA
>NW_025229058.1:22492-23019 GCF_018294505.1 Triticum aestivum | reverse complement strand
CGGGCACTTCAATGTTTTTTAAACTTTTTTGAACTGCAGCCTATTTTTGCGTTCAGTATGCATCATTCAAACCGACATCATCAATTTCTAACACGTTCTGACATCATTTGCTGTTTTTCAGTCATTTACCGATTTGTTTAGAGAGCTAAATGACGGTGAAATCGAAAATCACTACAAAATGAACTCTGAAAATGTTGGAACTTGGCATGGTATCATCATTTCACCCGCATAGCA
Source organism: Triticum aestivum (assembly GCF_018294505.1). Lineage (NCBI taxonomy): Eukaryota > Viridiplantae > Streptophyta > Magnoliopsida > Poales > Poaceae > Triticum > Triticum aestivum. Next base: position 22,785 of record NW_025229058.1, on the reverse strand, counting down.
TGTGCAAAAGAGTAGAGAGGGTCACGGTAAAAACTGGACGCACCTCGTGTACAAACTGGACAATCTCTTTCGGAGTATCAGGGTTTCGGACGAGAACTCATCTATTAGACGGGCACTTCAATGTTTTTTAAACTTTTTTGAACTCCAGCCTATTTTTGCCTTCACTATGCATTATTCAATGCGACGTCATCAATTTCCACCATGTTCTGACATCATTTGCTGTTTTCCAGTCATTTACCGATTTGTCTAGAGAGCTTAATGACGGTGAAATTGAAAATCACTACATAATGAAC
>NW_025229058.1:21969-22482 GCF_018294505.1 Triticum aestivum | reverse complement strand
CACGGGCACTTCAATGTTTTTTAAACTTTTTTGAACTCCAGCCTATTTTTGCGTTCAGTATGCATCATTCAAAGAGACGTCATCAATTTCCAACACGTTCTGACAGCATTTGCTATTTGTCGGTAATTCACTGATTTGTTTAGAGAGCTAAATGACGATGAAATTGAAAATCACTACAAAATGAACTCTGAAAATGTTGGAACTTGGCATGGTATCATCATTTCACCCGCATAGCATGTGCAAAAGAGTAGAGAGGGTCACGGCGAAAACTGGACGCACCTCGTGTACAAACTGGACAATCTCTTTTTGAGTATCAGGGTTTCGGACGAGAACTCATCTGTTACACGGGCACTTCAATGTTTTTTAAACTCTTTTGAACTCCAGCCTATTTTTGCATTCACTATGCATCATTCAAAGCGACGTCATCAATTTCCAACACGTACTGACATCATTTGCTGTTTGTCGGTAATTTACTGATTTTTTTATAGAGCTAAATGACGGTGAAATCAAAAA
>NW_025229058.1:21446-21959 GCF_018294505.1 Triticum aestivum | reverse complement strand
AGCCTATTTTTGCCTTCACTATGCATTATTCAATGCGACGTCATCAATTTCCAACATGTTCTGACATCATTTGCTGTTTTCCAGTCATTTACCGATTTGTCTAGAGAGCTTAATGACGGTGAAATTGAAAATCACTACATAATGAACTCTGAAAATGTTGGAACTTGGCATGGTATCATCATTTCACCCGCATAGCATGTGCAAAAGAGTAGAGAGGGTCACGATAAAAAGTGGACGCACCTCGTGTACAAACTGGACAATCTCTTTCGGAGTATCAGGGTTTCGGACGAGAACTCATCTGTTACACGGGCACTTCAATGTTTTTTAAACTTTTTGGAACTCCAGCCTATTTTTGCATTCACTATGCATCATTCAAAGCGACGTCATCAATTTCCAACACGTACTGACATCATTTGCTGTTTGTCGGTAATTTACTGATTTGTTTAGAGAGCTAAATGACGGTGAAATCGAAAATCACTACAAAATGAACTTTGAAAATGTTGGAACTTGGCA
>NW_025229058.1:20923-21436 GCF_018294505.1 Triticum aestivum | reverse complement strand
CACGGGCACTTCAATGTTTTTTAAACTTTTTTGAACTCCAGCCTATTTTTGCGTTCAGTATGCATCATTCAAAGAGACGTCATCAATTTCCAACACGTTCTGACAGCATTTGCTATTTGTCGGTAATTCACTGATTTGTTTAGAGAGCTAAATGACGATGAAATTGAAAATCACTACAAAATGAACTCTGAAAATGTTGGAACTTGGCATGGTATCATCATTTCACCCGCATAGCATGTGCAAAAGAGTAGAGAGGGTCACGGCGAAAACTGGACGCACCTCGTGTACAAACTGGACAATCTCTTTTTGAGTATCAGGGTTTCGGACGAGAACTCATCTGTTACACGGGCACTTCAATGTTTTTTAAACTCTTTTGAACTCCAGCCTATTTTTGCATTCACTATGCATCATTCAAAGCGACGTCATCAATTTCCAACACGTACTGACATCATTTGCTGTTTGTCGGTAATTTACTGATTTTTTTATAGAGCTAAATGACGGTGAAATCAAAAA
>NW_025229058.1:15738-16517 GCF_018294505.1 Triticum aestivum | reverse complement strand
CTGACATCATTTGTTGTTTTTCAGTCATTTACCGATTTGTTTAGAGAGCTAAATCACGGTGAAATTGAAAATTACAACAAAATGAACTCTAAAAATGTTGGAACTTGTCATGGTATCATCATTTCACCCGCATATCATGAGCAAAAGAGTAGAGAGGGTCACAGCGAAAACTGGATGCACCTCGTGTACAAACTGGGCAATCTCTTTCGGAGTATCAGGATTTCGGACGAGAAGTCATCTGTTACACGGGCACTTCAATGTTTTTTAAACTTTTTTGAACTGCAGCCTATTTTTGCGTTCAGTATGCATCATTCAAAGCGACATCATCAATTTCCAACACGTTCTGACATCATTTGCTGTTTTTCAGTCATTTACCGATTTGTTTAGAGAGCTAAATGACGGTGAAATCGAAATCACTACAAAATGAACTATGAAAATGTTGGAACTTGGCATGGTATCATCATTTCACCCGCATAGCATGTGCAAAAGAGTAGAGAGGGTCACGGTAAAAACTGGACGCACCTCATGTACAAACTGGACAATCTCTTTCGGAGTATCAAGGTTTCGGACGAGAACTCATCTATTAGACGGGCACTTCAATGTTTTTTAAACTTTTTTGAACTCCAGCCTAATTTTGCCTTCACTATGCATTATTCAATGCGACGTCATCAATTTCCAACATGTTCTGACATCATTTGCTGTTTTCCAGTCATTCACCGATTTGTCTAGAGAGCTTAATGACGGTAAAATTGAAAATCACTACATAATGAACTCTGAAA
>NW_025229058.1:13996-14541 GCF_018294505.1 Triticum aestivum | reverse complement strand
GTTACGCGGGCACTTGAATGTTTTTTAAACTTTTTTGAACTCAAGCCTATTTTTGCGTTCACTATGCATCATTCAAAGCGACGTCATCAATTTGCAACACGTCCTGACATCATTTGCTGTTTTTCATTCATTTACCGATTTGTTGAGAGAGCTAACTGACGATGAAATTGAAAATCACTACAAAATGAACTCTAAAAATGTTAGAACTTGGCATGGTATCATCATTTCACCCGCATAGCATGTGCAAAATAGGAGAGAGGGTCACGGCGAAAACTGGACGCACCTCGTGTACAAACTGGACAATCTCTTTCGAAGTATCAGGGTTTCGGACGAGAACTCATCTGTTACATGGGCACGTCAATGTTTTTTAAACTTTTTTGAACTCCAGCCTGTTTTTGCGTTCACTATGCATCATTCAAAGCGACGTCATCAATTTCCAACACGTTCTGACATCATTTGTTGTTTTTCGGTCATTTACTGATTTGTTTAGAGAGCTAAATCACGGTGAAATTGAAAATCACTACAAAATGAACTCTGAAAATGTT
>NW_025229058.1:13444-13986 GCF_018294505.1 Triticum aestivum | reverse complement strand
CACATCAATGTTTTTTAAACTTTTTTGAACTCCAGCCTATTTTTGCGTTCAGTATGCATCATTCAAAGCGACGTCATCAATTTCCAACATGTTCTGACATCATTTGTTGTTTTTCAGTCATTTACCGATTTGTTTAGAGAGCTAAATCACGGTGAAATTGAAAATTACAACAAAATGAACTCTTAAAATGTTGGAACTTGTCATGGTATCATCATTTCACCCGCATATCATGAGCAAAAGAGTAGAGAGGGTCACGGCGAAAACTGGACGCACCTCGTGTACAAACTGGGCAATCTCTTTCGGAGTATCAGGATTTCGGAAGAGAAGTCATCTGTTACACGGGCACTTCAATGTTTTTAAACTTTTTTGAACTCCAGCCTATTTTTGCATTCACTATGCATCATTCAAAGCGACGTCATCAATTTCCAGCACGTACTGACATCATTTGCTGTTTGTCGGTAATTTACTGATTTGTTTAGAGAGCTAAATGACGGTGAAATCGAAAATCACTACAAAATGAACTTTGAAAATGTTGGAACTTG
>NW_025229058.1:11772-12908 GCF_018294505.1 Triticum aestivum | reverse complement strand
ACTCATCTATTACACGGGCACTTCAATGTTTTTTGAACTTTTTTGAACTGCAGCCTATTTTTGCGTTCAGTATGCATCATTCAAAGCGACATCATCAATTTCCAACACGTTCTGACATCATTTGCTGTTTTTCAGTCATTTACCGATTTGTTTAGAGAGCTAAATGACGGTGAAATCGAAAATCACCACAAAATGAACTCTGAAAATGTAGGAACTTGGAATGGTATCATCATTTCACCCGCATAGCATGTGCAAAAGAGTAGAGAGGGTCACGGTAAAAACTGGACGCACCTCGTGTACAAACTGGACAATCTCTTTCGGAGTATCAGGGTTTCGGACGAGAACTCATCTATTAGACGGGCACTTCAATGTTTTTTAAACTTTTTTGAACTCTAGCCTATTTTTGCCTTCACTATGCATTATTCAATGCGACGTCATCAATTTCCAACATGTTCTGACATCATTTGTTGTTTTTAAGTCATTTACCGATTTGTTTAGAGAGCTAAATGACGGTAATATTGAAAATCACAACAAAATGAACTCTAAAAATGTTGGAACTTGTCATGGTATCATCATTTCACCCGCATATCATGAGCAAAAGAGTAGAGAGGGTCACGGCGAAAACTGGACGCACCTCGTGTACCAACTGGGCAATCTCTTTCGGAGTATCAGGATTTCGGACGAGAAGTCATCTGTTACACGGGCACTTCAATGTTTTTTAAACATTTTTGAACTCCAGCCTATTTTTGCATTCACTATGCATCATTCAAAGCGACGTCATCAATTTCCAGCACGTACTGACATCATTTGCTGTTTGTCGGTAATTTACTGATTTGTTTAGAGAGCTAAATGACGGTGAAATCGAAAATCACTACAAAATGAACTTTGAAAATGTTGGAACTTGGCATGGTATCATCATTTCACCCGCATAGCATGTGCAAAAGAGTAGAGAGGGTCACGGCGAAAACTGGACGCACCTCGTGTACAAACTGGACAATCTCTTTCGGAGTATCAGGGTTTCGGACGAGAACTCATCTGTTACACGGGCACTTCAATGTTTTTTAAACTCTTTTGAACTCCAGCCTATTTTTGCATTCACTATGCATCATTCAAAGCGACGTCATCAATTTCCAACA
>NW_025229058.1:11249-11762 GCF_018294505.1 Triticum aestivum | reverse complement strand
AGCCTATTTTTGCCTTCACTATGCATTATTCAATGCGACGTCATCAATTTCCAACATGTTCTGACATCATTTGCTGTTTTCCAGTCATTTACCGATTTGTCTAGAGAGCTTAATGACGGTGAAATTGAAAATCACTACATAATGAACTCTGAAAATGTTGGAACTTGGCATGGTATCATCATTTCACCCGCATAGCATGTGCAAAAGAGTAGAGAGGGTCACGATAAAAAGTGGACGCACCTCGTGTACAAACTGGACAATCTCTTTCGGAGTATCAGGGTTTCGGACGAGAACTCATCTGTTACACGGGCACTTCAATGTTTTTTAAACTTTTTGGAACTCCAGCCTATTTTTGCATTCACTATGCATCATTCAAAGCGACGTCATCAATTTCCAACACGTACTGACATCATTTGCTGTTTGTCGGTAATTTACTGATTTGTTTAGAGAGCTAAATGACGGTGAAATCGAAAATCACTACAAAATGAACTTTGAAAATGTTGGAACTTGGCA
>NW_025229058.1:10385-11239 GCF_018294505.1 Triticum aestivum | reverse complement strand
GAGCTAAATGACGGTGAAATTGAAAATCACTACAAAATGAACTTTGAAAATGTTGGAACTTCGCATGGTATCATCATTTCACCCGCATAGCATGTGCAAAAGAGTAGAGAGGGTCACGGCGAAAACTGGACGCACCTCGTGTACAAACTGGACAATCTCTTTCGGAGTATCAGGGTTTCGGACGAGAACTCATCTGTTACACGGGCACTTCAATGTTTTTTAAACTTTTTTGAACTCCAGCCTATTTTGGCGTTCAGTATGCATCATTCAAAGCGACGTCATCAATTTCCAACACGTTCTGACATCATTTGTTGTTTTTCAGTCATTTACCGATTTGTTTAGAGAGCTAAATCACGGTGAAATTGAAAAGTACAACAAAATGAACTCTAAAAATGTTGGAACTTGTCATGGTATCATCATTTCACCCGCATATCATGAGCAAAAGAGTAGAGAGGGTCACGTCGAAAACTAGACGCACCTCGTGTACAAACTTGACAATCTCTTTCGGAGTATCAGGATTTCGGATGAGAAGTCATCTGTTACACGGGCACTTCAATGTTTTTTAAACTTTTTTGACCTCCAGCCTATTTTTGCATTCACTATGCATCATTCAAAGCGACGTCATCAATTTCCAACACGTACTGACATCATTTGCTGTTTGTCGGTAATTTACTGATTTGTTTAGAGAGCTAAATGACGGTGAAATCAAAAATCACTACAAAATGAACTTTGAAAATGTTGGAACTTGGCATGGTATCATCATTTCACCCGCATAGCATGTGCAAAAGAGTAGAGAGGGTCACGGCGAAAACTGGACGCACCTCGTGTACAAACTGGACAATCTCTTTCGGAGT
>NW_025229058.1:9341-10375 GCF_018294505.1 Triticum aestivum | reverse complement strand
AACTTGGCATGGTATCATCATTTCACCCGCATAGCATCTGCAAAAGTGTAGAGAGGGTCACGGCGAAAACTGGACGCACCTCGTGTACAAACTGGACAATCTCTTTCGGAGTATCAGGGTTTCGGACGAGAACTCATCTATTACACGGGCACTTCAATGTTTTTTGAACTTTTTTGAACTGCAGCCTATTTTTGCGTTCAGTATGCATCATTCAAAGCGACATCATCAATTTCCAACACGTTCTGACATCATTTGCTGTTTTTCAGTCATTTACCGATTTGTTTAGAGAGCTAAATGACGGTGAAATCGAAAATCACTACAAAATGAACTCTGAAAATGTTGGAACTTGGCATGGTATCATCATTTCACCCGCATATCATGTGCAAAAGAGTAGAGAGGGTCACGGTAAAAACTGGACGCACCTCGTGTACAAACTGGACAATCTCTTTCGGAGTATCAGGGTTTCGGACGAGAACTCATCTATTAGACGGGAACTTCAATGTTTTTTAAACTTTTTTGAACTCCAGCCTATTTTTGCCTTCACTATGCATTATTCAATGCGACATCATCAATTTCCAACATGTTCTGACATCATTTGTTGTTTTTAAGTCATTTACCGATTTGTTTAGAGAGCTAAATGACGGTAATATTGAAAATCACAACAAAATGAACTCTAAAAATGTTGGAACTTGTCATGGTATCATCATTTCACCCGCATATCATGAGCAAAAGAGTAGAGGGGGTCACGGCGAAAACTGGACGCACCTCGTGTACCAACTGGGCAATCTCTTTCGGAGTATCAGGATTTCGGACTAGAAGTCATCTGTTACACGGGCACTTCAATGTTTTTTAAACTTTTTTGAACTCCAGCCTATTTTTGCATTCACTATGCATCATTCAAAGCGACGTCATCAATTTCCAGCACGTACTGACATCATTTGCTGTTTGTCGGTAATTTACTGATTTGTTTAGAGAGCTAAATGACGGTGAAATCGAAAATCACTACAAAATGAACTTTGAAAATGTTCGAACTT
>NW_025229058.1:8795-9331 GCF_018294505.1 Triticum aestivum | reverse complement strand
GTTACACGGGCACTTCAATGTTTTTTAAACTTTTTTGAACTCCAGCCTATTTTTGCATTCACTATGCATCATTCAAAGCGACGTCATCAATTTCCAACACGTACTGACATCATTTGCTGTTTGTCGGTAATTTACTGATTTGTTTAGAGAGCTAAATGACGGTGAAATCGAAAATCACTACAAAATGAACTCTGAAAATGTTGGAACTTGCCATGGTATCATCATTTCAGCCGCATAGCATGTGCAAAAGAGTAGAGAGGGTCACGGTAAAAAGTGGACGCAACTCGTGTACAAACTGGACAATCTCTTTCGGAGTATCAGGGTTTCGGACGAGAACTCATCTGTTCCACGGGCACTTCAATGTTTTTTAAACTTTTTGGAACTCCAGCCTATTTTTGCGTTCACTATGCATCATTCAAAGCGACGTCATCAAGTTGCAACACGTTCTGACATCATTTGCTGTTTTTCAGTCATTTACCGATTTGTTTAGAGAGCTAAATGACGGTGAAATCGAAAATCACTACAAAATGAACTCT
>NW_025229058.1:8114-8785 GCF_018294505.1 Triticum aestivum | reverse complement strand
TTCACCCGCATAGCATGTGCAAAAGCGTAGAGAGGGTCACGGCGAACACTAGATGCTCCTCGTGTACAAACTGGACAATCTCTTTCGGAGTATCAGGGTTTCAGACGAGAACTCATCTATTACACGGGCACTTCAATGTTTTTAAACTTATTTGAACTCCAGCCTATTTTTGCGTTCAGTATGCATCATTCAAAGTGACGTCATCAATTTCCAACACGTTCTGACATCATTTGCTATTTTTCAGTCTTTTACCGATTTGTTTAGAGAGCTACATGACGGTGAAATTGAAAATCACTACAAAATGAACTCTAAAAATGTTGGAACTTGGCATGGTATGATCGTTTCACCCGCATTGCATGTGCAAAAGAGTAGAGAGGGTCACGGCAAAAACTGGACGCACCTCGTGTACAAACTGGACAATCTCTTTCGGAGTATCAGGGTTTCGGACAAGAACTCATCTGTTACACGGGCACTTCAATGTTTTTTAAACTTATTTGAACTCTGGCCTATTTTTGCGTTCAGTATGCATCATTCAAAGCGACATCATCAATTTCCAAGACGTTCTGACAACATTTGTTGTTTTTCAGTCATTTACCAATTTGTTTAAAGAGCTAAATGACGGTGAAATTGAAAATCACTACAAAATGAACTCTGAAAATGTTGGAACTTGG
>NW_025229058.1:7333-8104 GCF_018294505.1 Triticum aestivum | reverse complement strand
CCAACACGTTCTGGCATCATTTGCTGTTTTTCAGTCATTTACCAATTTGTTTAGAGAGCTAAATGACGGTGAAATTGAAAATCACTACAAAATGAACTCGGAAAATGTTGGAACTTGGCATGGTATCATCATTTCACGCTCATAGCATGTGCAAAAGAGTAGAGAGGGTCACGGCGAAAACTGGACGCACCTCGTGTACAAACTGGACAATCTCTTTCGGAGTATCAGGGTTTCGGACGAGAACTCATCTGTTACACGGGCACTTCAATGTTTTTTAAACTTATTTGATCTCCAGCCTATTTTTGCGTTCAGTATGCATCATTCAAAGTGACGTCATCAATTTCCAACACGTTCTGACATCATTTGCTGTTTTTCAATCATTTACCGATTTGTTTAGTGCTCTAAATGACGGTGAAATTGAAAATCACTACAAAATGAACTCTGAAAATGTTGGAACTTGGCATGGTATCATCATTTCACCCGCATAGCATGTGCAAAAGAGTAGAGAGGGTCACGGCGAAAACTGGACGCACCTCGTGTACAAACTGGACAATCTCTTTCGGAGTATCAGGGTTTCGGACAAGAACTCATCTGTTACACGGGCACTTCAATGTTTTTTAAACTTTTTTGAACTCCAGCCTATTTTTGCGTTCAGTATGCATCATTCAAAGCGACGTCATCCATTTCCAACACGTTCTGACATCATTTGCTGTTTTTCAGTCATTTACCAATTTGTTTAGAGAGCTAAATGACGGTGAAATTGAAAATCAG
>NW_025229058.1:6007-7323 GCF_018294505.1 Triticum aestivum | reverse complement strand
TATGCATCATTCAAAGCGACGTCATCAATTTCCAACACGTTCTGACATCATTTGTTGTTTTTCAGTCATTTACCGATTTGTTTAGAGAGCTAAATCACGGTGAAATTGAAAATCACTACAAAATGAACTCTGAAAATGTTGGAATTTGGCATGGTATCATCATTTCACCCGCATAGCATGTGCAAAAGAGTAGAGAGGGTCACGGCGAAAAGTGGACGCACCTCGGGTACAAACTGGACAATCTCTTTCGGAGTATCAGGGTTTCGGACGAGAACTCATCTGTTACACGGGCACTTCAATGTTTTTTAAACTTTTTTGAACTGCAGCCTATTTTTGCGTTCAGTATGCATCATTCAAAGCGACACCATCAATTTCCAAAACGTTCTGACATCATTTGCTGTTTTTCAGTCATTTACCGATTTGTTTAGAGAGCTAAATGACGGTGAAATCGAAAATCACTACAAAATGAACTCTAAAAATGTTGGAACTTGGCATGGTATCATCATTTCACCCGCATAGCATGTGCAAAAGAGTAGAGAGGGTCACGGTAAAAACTGGACGCACCTCTTCTACAAACTGGACAATCTCTTTCGGAGTATCAGGGTTTCGGACGAGAACTGATCTATTACACGGGCACTTCAATGTTTTTTAAACTTTTTGGAACTCTAGCCTATTTGTGCCTTCACTATGCATCATTCAAAGCGACGTCATCACTTTCCAACATGTTCTGACATCATTTGCTGTTTTCCAGTCATTTACCGATTTTTTTAGAGAGCTTAATGATGGTGAAATTGAAAATCACTACATAATGAACTCTGAAAATGTTGGAACTTGGCATGGTATCACCATTTCACCCGCATAGCATGTGCAAAAGAGTAGAGAGGGTCACGGTAAAAAGTGGACGCACCTCGTGTACAAACTGGACAATCTCTTTCGGAGTATCAGGGTTTCGGACGAGAACTCATTTTTTACACGGGAACTTCAATGTTTTTTAAACTTTTTTGAACTCCAGCCTATTTTTGCGTTCACTATGCATCATTCAAAGCGACGTCATCAATTTGCAACACGTTCTGACATCATTTCCTCTTTTTCAGTCATTTACCGATTTGTTTAGAGAGCTAAATGACGGTGAAATCGAAAATCACTACAAAATGAACTCCGAAAATGTTGGAACTTGGCATGGTATCATCATTTCACCTGCATAGCATGTGCAAAAGAGTAGAGAGGGTCACGGCGAAAACTGGACGCACCTCGGGTACAAACTGGACAATCTCTTTCGGAGTATCAGGGTTTCGAACGAGAACTCATCTGTTACA
>NW_025229058.1:1682-2178 GCF_018294505.1 Triticum aestivum | reverse complement strand
AAAGCGACGTCATCAATTTCCAACATGTTCTGACATCATTTGCTGTTTTCCAGTCATTTACCAATTTGTTTAGAGAGCTTAATGACGGTGAAATTGAAAATCACTACATAATGAACTCTGAAAATGTTGGAACTTGGCATGGTATCATCATTTCACCCGCATAGCATGTGCAAAAGAGTAGAGAGGGTCACGGTAAAAAGTGGACGCACCTCGTGTACAAACTGGACAATCTCTTTCGGAGTATCAGGGTTTCGGACGAGAACTCATCTGTTACACGGGCACTTCAATGTTTTTTAAACTTTTTTGAACTGCAGCCTACTTTTGCGTTCAGTATGCATCATTCAAAGCGACATCATCAATTTCCAACACGTTCTGACATCATTTGCTGTTTTTCAGTCATTTACCGATTTGTTTAGAGAGCTAAATGACGGTGAAATCGAAAATCACTACAAAATGAACTCTGAAAATGTTGGAACTTGGCATGGTATCATCATTT
>NW_025229058.1:0-1512 GCF_018294505.1 Triticum aestivum | reverse complement strand
TGGACAATCTCTTTCGGAGTATCAGTGTTTCGGACGAGAACTCATCTGTTACACGGGCACTTCAATGTTTTTTAAACTTTTTTGAACTCCAGCCTATTTTTGCGTTCACTATGCATCATTTAAAGCGACGTCATCAATTTGCAACACGTTCTGACAACATTTGCTGTTTTTCAGTCATTTACCGATTTGTTTAGAGAGCTAAATGACGGTGAAATCGAAAATCACTACAAAATGAACTCTGAAAATGTTGGAACTTGGCATGGTATCATCATTTCACCCGCATAGCATGTGCAAAAGAGTAGACAGGGTCACGGCGAAAACTGGACGCACCTCGTGTACAAACTGGACAATCTCTTTCGGAGTATCAGGGTTTCGGACGAGAACTCATCTGTTACACGGGCACTTCAATGTTTTTTAAACTTTTTTGAACTCCAGCCTATTTTTGCGTTCAGTATGCATCATTCAAAGCGACGTCATCAATTTCCAACACGTTCTGACATCATTTGTTGTTTTTCAGTCATTTACCGATTTGTTTAGAGAGCTAAATCACGGTGAAATTGAAAATCACTACAAAATGAACTCTGAAAATGTTGGAATTTGGCATGGTATCATCATTTCACCCGCATAGCATGTGCAAAACAGTAGAGAGGGTCTCGGCGAAAATTGGACGCACCTCGTGTACAAACTGGACAATCTCTTTCGGAGTATCAGGATTTCGGACGAGAACTCATCTGTTACACGGGCACTTCAATGTTTTTTAAACTCTTTTGAACTCCAGCCTATTTTTGCGTTCACTATGCATCATTCAAAGGGACATCATCAATTTCCAACATGTACTGACATCATTTGTTGTTTGTCGGTAATTTACTGATTTGTTTAGAGAGCTAAATGACGGTGAAATCAAAAATCACTACAAAATGAACTTTGAAAATGTTGGAACTTGGCATGGTATCATCATTTCACCCGCATAGCATGTGCAAAAGAGTAGGGATGGTCACGGTGAAAACTGGACGCACCTCGTGTACAAACTGGACAATCTCTTTCGGAGTATCAGGGTTTCGGACGAGAACTCATCTGTTACACGGGCACTTCGATGTTTTTTAAACTTTTTTGAACTGCAGCCTATTTTTGCGTTCACTATGCATCATTCAAAGCGACGTCATCAATTTGCAACACGTTCTGACATCATTTGCTGTTTTTCAGTCATTTACCGATTTGTTTAGAGAGCTAAATGACGGTGAAATCGAAAATCACTACAAAATGAACTCTGAAAATGTTGGAACTTGGCATGGTATCATCATTTCACCCGCATAGCATGTGCAAAAGAGTAGAGAGGGTCACGGTAAAAAGTGGACGCAACTCGTGTACAAACTGGACAATCTCTTTCGGAGTATCAGTGTTTCGGACGAGAACTCATCTGTTACACGGGCACTTCAATGTTTTTTAAACTTTTTTGAACTCCAGCCTATTTTTGCGTTCACTATGCATCATTTAAAGCGACGTCATCAATTT
>NW_025229057.1:28790-29630 GCF_018294505.1 Triticum aestivum | reverse complement strand
CGAGCAGAGGCGGACGTCGTCGCGGTGGCGACAGACGGACGCCGAGACGAGCACGTGACAAGAATGCCACCCTGTCTATCTTTGGGTAACTCGAGTCGAGGCGGACCGCGACGACGGACGCCGAGACGAGCACATGACACCAATGCCACCCTGTCTGTCTTAGGGTTACGCGAGTCGAGACGGACGTCGTGACAGTAGCGATGACGGTCGCCGATATGAGCACGTGGCACCACCGCCACCCTGTCTATCTTAGGGTAACGCGAGTCGAGACGGACGTCGTGACAGTAGCGATGACGGTCGCCGATATGAGCACGTGGCACCACCGCCACCCTGTCTATCTTAGGGCAACGCAAGTCGAGGCGGACTTCGTCGCGGTAGCAACGATGGACGCCGAGACGAGCACGTTACACGAATGCCACCCTGTCTATCTTAGGGCAACGCGAGTCGAGGCGGACGTCGTCGTGGTAGCGACGACGGACGCCGAGACGAGCACGTGAGACCAACGCCCCCTATCTATCTTAGGGTTACGCGAGTCGAGGAGGACGTCGTCGCGGTAGCGACGACGGATGCCGAGACGAGCACGTGACATCACTGCCACCCTGTCTATCTTAGGGTAACGCGAGTCGAGGCGGACATCATCACTGTAGCGACGACAGACGCCTAGACGAGCACGTGACACCAACGCCCCCTATCTATCTTAGGTTAACGCGAGTCGAGGCGGACGTCGTCGCGGTGGCGACAGACGGACGCCGAGAAGAGCACGTGACAAGAATGCCACCCTGTTTATCTTAGGGTAACTCGAGTCGAGGCGGACGTCGTCGCGGTAGCGACGACGGACTC
>NW_025229057.1:27440-27953 GCF_018294505.1 Triticum aestivum | reverse complement strand
GACGTAGTCGAGGTAGCGACGACGGACGCCGAGACGAGCACGTGACACCAATGCCACCCTGTTTATCTTAGGTTAACGCGAGCCGAGGCGGACGTCGTCGCGGTGGCGACAGACGGACGCCGAGACGAGCACGTGACAAGAATGCCACCCTGTCTATCTTTGGGTAACTCGAGTCGAGGCGGACCGCGACGACGGACGCCGAGACGAGCACATGACACCAATGCCACCCTGTCTGTCTTAGGGTTACGCGAGTCGAGGCGGTCGTCGTCGCGGTAGCAACGATGGACGCCGAGACGAGCACATTACACGAATGCCACCCTGTCTATCTTAGGTTAACGCGAGTCAAGGCGGACGTTGTCGAGGTAGCGACGACGGACGCCGAGACGAGCACGTGACACCAATGCCACCGTGTCTATCTTAGGGTTACGCGAGTCGAGGCGGACGACGTGGCTGTAGCGACGACGGACGCCGAGACGAGTACGTGGCACTACTGCCACCCTGTCTATCTTAGGG
>NW_025229057.1:24591-26449 GCF_018294505.1 Triticum aestivum | reverse complement strand
GACGTAGTCGAGGTAGCGACGACGGACGCCGAGACGAGCACGTGACACCAATGCCACCCTGTTTATCTTAGGTTAACGCGAGCCGAGGCGGACGTCGTCGCGGTGGCGACAGACGGACGCCGAGACGAGCACGTGACAAGAATGCCACCCTGTCTATCTTTGGGTAACTCGAGTCGAGGCGGACCGCGACGACGGACGCCGAGACGAGCACATGACACCAATGCCACCCTGTCTGTCTTAGGGTTACGCGAGTCGAGGCGGTCGTCGTCGCGGTAGCAACGATGGACGCCGAGACGAGCACATTACACGAATGCCACCCTGTCTATCTTAGGTTAACGCGAGTCAAGGCGGACGTTGTCGAGGTAGCGACGACGGACGCCGAGACGAGCACGTGACACCAATGCCACCGTGTCTATCTTAGGGTTACGCGAGACGAGGCGGACGACGTGGCTGTAGCGACGACGGACGCCGAGACGAGTACGTGGCACTACTGCCACCCTGTCTATCTTAGGGTAATGCGAGTGGAGGTGGACGTCGTCGTGGTAGCGACGACGGACTACGAGACGAGCACGTGACACCAACGCCCCCGGTCTATCTTAGGATTACGCGAGTCAAGGCGGACGTCGTCGCGGTAGCGACGACGGACGCCGAGACGAGCACGTGACACCACTGCCACCCTGTCTATCTTAGGGTAACGCGAGTCGAGGCGGACATCGTCACTGTAGCGGCGACGGACGCCAAGACGAGCACGTGGCACCACCGCCACCCTGTCTACCTTAGGGTAACTTGAGTCGAGGCGGACGTCGTCGCGGTAGCGAGGACGGACGCCGAGACGAGCACGTGAGACGAATGCCACCCTGTCTTTCTTAGGGTAACGCGAGTCGAGGCGGACGTCGTCGAGGTAGTGACGACGGACGACGAGATGAGCACGTGACACCAATGCCACCCTGTTTATCTTAGGGTTACGTGGGTCGAGGCGGACGTCGTCGCGGTAGCGAGGACGGACGGCGAGACGAGCACGTGACACCAATGCCACCCTGTTTATCCTAGGTTAACGCGAGTCGAGGCGGACATTGTCGCGGTAGTGACAGACGGAAGCCGAGACGAGCACGTGACATGAATGCCACCCTGTCTATCTTAGGGTAACTCGAGTCGAGGCGACCGGGACGACGGACGCCAAGACGAGCACGTGACACGAATGCCACCCTGTATATCTTAGGGTAACGCAAGTCGAGGCGGACGTCGTCAAGGTAGCGACGACGGACGCCGAGACGAGCACGTGACACCAATGCCACCCGGTTTATCTTAGGTTAACGCGAGTCGAGGCGGACGTCGTCGCGGTAGCGACGACGGACGCCGAGACGAGCACGTGACACCAATGGCACCCTGTCTATCTTAGGGTAACGCGAGTCGAGACGGACGTCGTGATTGTAGCGATGACGGTCACCGAGATGAGCACGTGGCACCACCGCCACCCTGTCTATCTTAGGGTAACTCGAGTCGAGGCAGATGTCGTCGCGGTAGCGACGACGGACGCCGAGACGAGCACGTGAGACGAATGCCACCCTGTCTATCTTATACTAACGCGAGTCGAGGCGGACGTCGTCGCGGTAGCAACGATGGACGCCGAAACGAGCACGTTACACGAATGCCACCCTGTCTATCTTAGGGTAACGCGAGTCGAGGCGGAAGTTGTCGAGGTAGCGACGACGGACGACGAGACGAGCACGTGACACCAATGCCACCGTGTCTATCTTAGGGTTACGCGAGTCGAGGCGGACGTCGTCGTGGTAGCGACAACGGACGCCGAGACGAGCACGTGACACCCCTACGACCCTGTCTATCTTAGGGTAACGCG
>NW_025229057.1:23345-24141 GCF_018294505.1 Triticum aestivum | reverse complement strand
ATGAGTACGTGGCACCACTGCCACCCAGTCTATCTTAGGGTAACGCGAGTCGAGGCGGACGTCGTCGAGGTAGCGACAACGGACGACGAGACGAGCACGTGACACCAACGCCCCCGGTCTATCTTAGGGTTACGCGAGTCGAGGCGGACGTCGTCGCGGTAGCGACGACGGACGCCGAGACGAGCACGTGACACCACTGCCACCCTGTCTATTTTAGGGTAACGCGAGTCAAGGCGGACATCGTCACTGTAGCGACGACGGACGCCGAGACGAGCACGTCGCACCACCGCCACCCTGTCTACCTTAGGGTAACGCGAGTCGAGGCGGACGTTGTCGCGGTAGCGAGGACGGACGCCGAGACGAGCACGTGACACGAATGCCACCCTGTCTTTCTTAGGGTAACGCGAGTCGAGGCGGACGTCGTCGAGGTAGTGACGACGGACGACGAGATGAGCACGTGACACCAATGCCACCCTGTTTATCTTAGGGTTACGTGGGTCGAGGCGGACATCGTCGCGGTAGCGAGGACGGACGGCGAGACGAGCACGTGACACCAATGCCACCCTGTTTATCATAGCTTAACGCGAGTCGAGGCGGACATTGTCGCGGTAGCGACAGACGGAAGCCGAGACGAGCACGTGACATGAATGCCACCCTGTCTATCTTAGGATAACTCGAGTCGAGGCGACCGCGACGACGGACGCCAAGACGAGCACGTGACACGAATGCCACCCTGTATATCTTAGGGTAACGCAAGTCGAGGCGGACGTCGTCAAGGTAGCGACGACGGACGCCG
>NW_025229057.1:21970-23335 GCF_018294505.1 Triticum aestivum | reverse complement strand
TTACGCGAGTCGAGGCGGACGTCGTCGTGGTAGCGACAACGGACGCCGAGACGAGCACGTGACACCCCTACGACCCTGTCTATCTTAGGGTAACGCGTGTCGAGGCGGACGACGTGGCTGTAGCGACGACGGACGCCGAGATGAGTACGTGGCACCACTGCCACCCTGTCTATCTTAGGGTAACGCGAGTCGAGGCGGACGTCGTCGAGGTAGCGACAACGGACGACGAGACGAGCACGTGACACCAACGCCCCCGGTCTATCTTAGGGTTACGCGAGTCGAGGCGGACGTCGTCGCGGTAGCGACGACGGACGCCGAGACGAGCACGTGACACCACTGCCACCCTGTCTATCTTAGGGTAACGCGAGTCGAGACGGACATCGTCACTGTAGCGGCGACGGACGCAAAGACGAGCACGTGGCAGCACCGCCACCCTGTCTACCTTAGGGTAACTTGAGTCGAGGCGGACGTCGTCGCGGTAGCGATGACGGACGCCGAGACGAGCACGTGAGACGAATGCCACCCTGTCTTTCTTAGGGTAACGCGAGTCGAGGCGGACGTCGTCGAGGTAGTGACGACGGACGACGAGATGAGCACGTGACACCAATGCCACCCTGTTTATCTTAGGGTTACGTGGGTCGAGGCGGACATCGTCGCGGTAGAGAGGACGGACGGCGAGACGAGCACGTGACACCAATGCCACCCTGTTTATCCTAGGTTAACGCGAGTCGAGGCGGACATTGTCGCGGTAGCGACAGACGGAAGCCGAGACGAGCACGTGACATGAATGCCACCCTGTCTATCTTAGGGTAACTCGAGTCGAGGCGACCGCGACGACGGACGCCAAGACGAGCACGTGACACGAATGCCACCCTGTATATCTTAGGGTAACGCAAGTCGAGGCGGACGTCGTCAAGGTAGCGACGACGGACGCCGAGACGAGCACGTGACACCAATGCCACCCTGTTTATCTTAGGTTAACGCGAGTCGAGGCGGACGTCGTCGCGGTAGCGACGACGGACGCCGAGGCGAGCACGTGACACCAATGCCACCCTGTCTATCTTAGGGTTACGGGAGTCGAGGCGGACATCGTCGCGGTAGCGACGACGGACGTCGAGACGAGCACGTCACACCAATGGCACCCTGTCTATCTTAGGGTAACGCGAGTCGAGACGGACGTCGTGATTGTAGCGATGACGGTCACCGAGATGAGCACGTGGCACCACCGCCACCCTGTCTATCTTAGGGTAACTCGAGTCGAGGCAGATGTCGTCGCGGTAGCGACGACGGACGCCGAGACGAGCACGTGAGACGAATGCCACCCTGTCTATCTTATACTAACGCGAGTCGAGGCGGACGTCGTCG
>NW_025229057.1:20412-21960 GCF_018294505.1 Triticum aestivum | reverse complement strand
GAGTCGAGGCGACCGGGACGACGGACGCCAAGACGAGCACGTGACACGAATGCCACCCTGTATATCTTAGGGTAACGCAAGTCGAGGCGGACGTCGTCAAGGTAGCGACGACGGACGCCGAGACGAGCACGTGACACCAATGCCACCCGGTTTATCTTAGGTTAACGCGAGTCGAGGCGGACGTCGTCGCGGTAGCGACGACGGACGCCGAGACGAGCACGTGACACCAATGGCACCCTGTCTATCTTAGGGTAACGCGAGTCGAGACGGACGTCGTGATTGTAGCGATGACGGTCACCGAGATGAGCACGTGGCACCACCGCCACCCTGTCTATCTTAGGGTAACTCGAGTCGAGGCAGATGTCGTCGCGGTAGCGACGACGGACGCCGAGACGAGCACGTGAGACGAATGCCACCCTGTCTATCTTATACTAACGCGAGTCGAGGCGGACGTCGTCGTGGTAGCAACGATGGACGCCGAAACGAGCACGTTACACGAATGCCACCCTGTCTATCTTAGGGTAACGCGAGTCGAGGCGGACGTTGTCGAGGTAGCGACGACGAACGCAGAGACGAGCACATGACACCAAAGCCACCGTGTCTATCTTAGGGTTACGCGAGTCGAGGCGGACGTCGTCGTGGTAGCGACAACGGACGCCGAGACGAGCACGTGACACCCCTACGACCCTGTCTATCTTAGGGTAACGCGAGTCGAGGCGGACGACGTGGCTGTAGCGACGACGGACGCCGAGATGAGTACGTGGCACCACTGCCACCCAGTCTATCTTAGGGTAACGCGAGTCGAGGCGGACGTCGTCGAGGTAGCGACAACGGACGACGAGACGAGCACGTGACACCAACGCCCCCGGTCTATCTTAGGGTTACGCGAGTCGAGGCGGACGTCGTCGCGGTAGCGACGACGGACGCCGAGACGAGCACGTGACACCACTGCCACCCTGTCTATTTTAGGGTAACGCGAGTCAAGGCGGACATCGTCACTGTAGCGACGACGGACGCCGAGACGAGCACGTCGCACCACCGCCACCCTGTCTACCTTAGGGTAACGCGAGTCGAGGCGGACGTTGTCGCGGTAGCGAGGACGGACGCCGAGACGAGCACGTGACACGAATGCCACCCTGTCTTTCTTAGGGTAACGCGAGTCGAGGCGGACGTCGTCGAGGTAGTGACGACGGACGACGAGATGAGCACGTGACACCAATGCCACCCTGTTTATCTTAGGGTTACGTGGGTCGAGGCGGACATCGTCGCGGTAGCGAGGACGGACGGCGAGACGAGCACGTGACACCAATGCCACCCTGTTTATCATAGCTTAACGCGAGTCGAGGCGGACATTGTCGCGGTAGCGACAGACGGAAGCCGAGACGAGCACGTGACATGAATGCCACCCTGTCTATCTTAGGATAACTCGAGTCGAGGCGACCGCGACGACGGACGCCAAGACGAGCACGTGACACGAATGCCACCCTGTATATCTTAGGGTAACGCAAGTCGAGGCGGACGTCGTCAAGGTAGCGACGACGGACGCCG
>NW_025229057.1:2761-17986 GCF_018294505.1 Triticum aestivum | reverse complement strand
TGACACCAATGCCACCCTGTCTATCTCAGGGTTACATGGGTCGAGGAGGACGTCGTCGCGGTAGAGACGACGGATGCCGAGACGAGCACGTGACGCCAATGCCACCCTGTTTATCTTAGGTTAACGCGAGTCGAGGCGGACGTCATCGCGGTAGCGACAGACAGACGCCGAGACGAGCACGTGACATGAATGCCACCCTGTCTATCTTAGGGTAACTCGAGTCGAGGCGGACGTCGTCGAGGTAGCGACGACGGACGACGAGACGAGCACGTGACACCAATGCCACCCTGTCTATCTTAGGGTTACGTGAGTCGAGGTGGACGTCGTCGCTGTAGGGACGACGGACGCCCAGACGAGCACGTGACACCAATGCCACCCTGTTTATCTTAGGTTAACTTTCGGGTGGTTGGTGCGACATATGCCAATGGATGGCTTATCATTGTGGGAGCCAATAAGACGTTGCCGGTGCCTGGAAACGGGATGAGGCGAAGACATGCACGCCGGCGGATCTTACCCACGTTCGGAGCTCTCCGAGGAGATAATACCCCTAGTCCTGCTCTGCGGGGTCTCCGCATGATCACTAGATCAAGGAAAGGTAGCTACAATTGCTCCTAGAGCTGTTGGATTCAAGGGAGAAGAAGAACAAGGCTAGCTCTTGCTTCTCTCTATCTATGGTGTGTGTGTGTGTGCTATGCTTAGAAACCTACCCTTTGCATGGGTGCTCCGGGGGGTTTATATAGACATACCCCCCGGGGGTACAATGGTAATCCGGCTGGGCTCTGGTCCCAGCCGTCAGTGTCTACGCTCACCGGCTTCTCCGCCGGCTTTTGGGTCCCGCCGGCTGCCGGCTTCTTGGTCGACAGGCCGGCCCCACCGCCTAGGGTCTTGTCGGCGGCTGCTTACTGTAGCCTCGCCTCTGATGACGAGGGCTTTGTCGAGGTAAGCGTGGCTACAGTGGGCCGCCTCGGGGGCCCTCACTGTAGCCTTACCTTGTCTTGTCTCCTTAATGGGGCTCCTGCTTCGAGGAAGGGGGGTAGCCGGCTTCTAGGGGCCGGCTACGCCCTCGGCCGACTGGGGGAGGCCGGGCCGCCTCCGCGCCTCTCTCTGGCGGAAGGGGCCCGGCGCCTGCAGGCCGTACAGGAGTCGGTCGTGGATGACGTTGAGGCTAGCATGGCTACAGTGCCGAGCCGCGCGGGAGACGGCCGTCCCGTACGGCCTCCTGTAGCCATGCCCGCCTCGGGCTTCGGGGGTAGTGGGCTGCACTATGGCCACACCCCGTCTTGTCGCCGTTATGTGGGAGTAGCTTTGGTGGTTGTGGTCTCGGCCGGCTCCTTGGAGTCGGCGTCCTTCTTGGCCGGCTTCTTGGAGTCGGCCACCCCGTAGTCGTGCTGGGGAGGGGTTGCTGAGGCTGGGTCGCCTTCCGGGAGTCGGCTCCAGAGGTAGCCGGCCAGGGAAGGTGGCCCAATGCTCGGAGTGCTTGGAGGCCCGAAGGCCTAATAATTTTTTCAGAAGAACCAGGGGCTGTTGGTTAGGCTACCCGTGGCCATTTACTCCGAAAGTAGTCCCCGAAGCTGATTGGGCTTCGAGGTGGAGTAGGGGTTGAGAAGCTCGATCAGCTTCCCATCTTAGCAAGCCGGCAGCTGGGAGCCGGCCTTGGTCAGGCGCGCCGCCTGAGTCGAAATCTTCCGGAGTCGGAGGGCGGGAGCCCGCTGGCGCGTGCACCGGGCCGCGGGGCGGCCCCTTGCCGTCTGCGAACCACGTGGCCCTCTTGGCCAGAAAGCCTGCCAGCCCACGCGCGTGACGGGACATCGCCGCAGGGAGGGGGCCCGCCACGTCCACGCCCCGGCCTAGGCGCGGATTGTCTATATCCCGAAACCGCCCGCACGTCCCGTGCGGCAGTTTCGGCTCGCATTTATGCGCAATAATCGCGAGACGTGGGGGGAGTGGGTGCAGTTAATCCCACGACTCCCCCCGCGTTCGGCTTCCCCGGTCCTGCCGCGCGAAGCTATAAGTAAGGGGAGGTGGAGGGCGGCAGGCCCTCGCACGCTCCTCCTACCTCCTCCATCTTCTTCGCTCTCCCGTTCTTGCGACAACGCCTCGCCGCCGCGCACTTCCACTACGCATTCCTCCGCCGCCGCGCTTGTTGCCATGCCTCCCGCCACGGAGCAGCATGGCGGGGATAGGGATGGCTCCAGCGTCCACGACGACCATGTCGAGTTTCTCCGCAACACGCGGAGGCTGCCCGGCGCGGATAAGGTGGAGTTCAGCCTCGCGCCGGCGAAGGAAATCAGGCCGGAGCCGCAGGAGGGCGAGCGGGTGGTCTTCCGCTCGCACTTCTTGCGCGGCATCGGCCTTCCAGTGAGCGCCTTCTTCCGCTCCTGGCTCGAATTGTATCAGCTCCAGCCGCAC
This sequence comes from Triticum aestivum, assembly GCF_018294505.1. Taxonomy (NCBI): domain Eukaryota; kingdom Viridiplantae; phylum Streptophyta; class Magnoliopsida; order Poales; family Poaceae; genus Triticum; species Triticum aestivum. The sequence goes on along the minus strand of NW_025229057.1, from coordinate 15,577 downwards.
CATCTCACCCCAAACGCGGTGGTGCTGCTGTCTGCCTTCGTCACCCTGTGCGAGGGCTACCTCGGCGTCCTCCCCACCCTTGAGCTCTGGGGGGAGTTCTTCCAGTCGAAGCTGGGCACGCGCATGCGGGGCGTGCCGGCTCAGACTGGCGCCTTCATCGCGTCGCGGAGATCGGTCGCTGACAACCCCTTCCCCGTCATCCCGCTAATCCAATCGGTGAAGAAGTGGCAGAAGTCGTACTTCTACGTGCGGAACATCTCCCCACGGGGCGACTACATCAACCTGCCGGCTTACGTAGCCGGCCCACCGGCGGGCAGGCTGCGCCAGTGGTCCTTCCGGGCTGTGACGCTGACTGGAAACGCCGCCATCGCCCGACTGCGGGTGATGGTCCAGTCGGAGGGCCTGACGGGGCCCGACCTTCTGGCCGCATTCGTTACGCGCCGGGTTCTTCCGCTCCAGAGCCGGCCTCATCTGATCTGTCAGATGAGCGGCCCGCTCGATCCGAGCCGAATGTGCACCAAGGAGATGCCGCGCGAGGAGGTCGCCTACATGGTGAACTACCTTGCGAATTGCAAGCTCTCCGAAGAGTGGCAATTCGACAAGGAGCCATACAGCCGAGCCAATCCACCGCCCACGGTATGCTCTCCCTGTGTCTTCTTTTTCTCTCAACTTCGTTGCCGAGTTCCTCTTAGCCGACTCTAACTTAGTCGGTTTGCTTTTCGACAGAGCCCTCTGCTTCGGCCGGCCGGCAGGTCAGACGCGGAGCGCCGATTCGTCCCCGACCGGGCCGAACACGATCTGGAGGACCCCGACCTGGCGGCGGCCGGTATGGACGACGACGTCGAGCCGGGCGGCGGCTAAGCCGGCGGCGAAGCAGGCGGCTCCGGGCTCGGAGTCACCTTCGACGACTGGCCGGACGACGACGAAGCCGAGGTCGTCCCGCGCCGCCAGCCGGCTTCTGGGCGCGGCGCAGGCTCCTCCGCTGCACCGCCTCCTCGGGGCGGAGGTCAAAAGCGACGCGCCGCCCAGGGTTTGTTCGGCAGCCGGATGAAGAAACCCAGGGGCGGGGCGGCAGCCACCAGGCGGGAGGAGGCGGCCGCGAAGGCGGCTCGCTTCCGTAAGGCGGTGAAGCAGCCACAGACCGTGTCGGCGTAAGTCCGAATTTTTCTTTGTGTACTCTCTTTCTTTCTTTTCTTTGGTGGTTCCTGAAACCTTGTCTTTTTTCTCCAAATGATCAGAGCTCCGCTGTCGCTTGAGCGGGCGGCTGCCGGCTCCGTCGTCGAGTCTCCAAGGGGGTCTGGGAGCACCACCCGCCGTGTGGACCCCCGTGCCGAGCTTCAGGCGGCGATGGAACGGAACGCGCGGGAGGCGCGGGAGGAGCAGGAGGCACGGGAGGCGGAGGCACGGAAGGCGGCCGCCGCCCAGGCGGCACGGGAGGAGGAGGCGGCGAAGGCGCTCGCCGATGCTGTAGCCAGGGCCCAAGCAGAGGCAGCAGCAGCAGAAGCAGCGGGGAGGTCTTGATGGTCACCCCTCTGCCTGTTGCGGCGCCGGGGCCCATGGAGCCCTCGCCAGAGGGAGCCAGCGGCGACCAGCCAGGGCTGGGGAGAAGCGGCGACGACGTCATTATCTTGGAGAGGGCGCCGGAGCCGACCCCGCCGACTGGGGCGGCCCAAGGCGGCCGGCCTGATCCGCCGCCTGCACAGTCGGGGGAGGGCGAGCCGGCCGTGAGGGCTGAGACGGCGGTCCGGATTCCGTCGAGCCGGCGTGCGGGGAAGGCCGCGTCGGAACCGCAGAAGGCCGCGTCGGAGCCACAGCCAGCCGTGGGTTCCAGCTCGTCGGCCCGAGATGCGGAGGCGGCTAGCGCTACCTCGGGGTGGACGCCAGGCGGAGGGACGGCCGTGGTGAACGTGGCTGCACAAGACGTCCGGACCCGGCTACAAAGCCAAGCCGCGGCGCTGAGGCAGTTCACCGACGAGTTCCTCGCGACGCGAGCGGCCCTCCGGGTTAGTATTCCCATCTTGCTTCTTCTTGATCTTGATTTCTTCCGTGGGGGCGCGTCAGCGCACCCACTGGGTGTAGTCCCCGAGTTCCGAGTCGGCTGCTGAGCAGGCGGCTTGGAACTTCTTGGTGGATTTGAATTTGCTATTCTTGTTCTTACTTCGGTCTTCTGTCCATCTTGCAGGATTACCACAACCTTCGAGCGGCTGCCTTCAACTCCCACGCTCAGGAGCTGAATCAGAAGACCGCCGACCTTACTGAGAGCCGAGGTACGTGCTTTGTTCTTTATCTCATGTGGGGGCGCGTCAGCGCACCCACTTGGTGTAGTCCTCGAGATTCGGGCCGACTGCTGAGCACTCGGGTCGGATCTTCCTTGATGACTTCTTACTGTTCTTCTTTTCCTGCCGTCTCTGCAGCGGCCAACGCCAGTCCGAGGGCACAACTGGGAGAATCTCAGACTGCCCTTCGTGCCAAGGATGCCGAGCTCGCCGCCTTGGTGCAGGAACGCGACCGCCTAGCCAAGAACTTGGCCGACCAGGAGGAAAGCCACAAGGCGGCACTGAAGGCTGCGCAGGACCGCGAAGCCACTCTCCAGGCCGAGTTCGAGACAGAGGCGGCTGGCTGGGCTGAGGCCAGGCAGACTCTGATCTCTGGCTACGGCCAGATCGAAGATCTGGTTGACGGTAAGATGCCTACCTCTCCGTCCTTTCTTGCCATCTGCCACTTTGGCTTGTTTTCTGATTTTGGTGTTCTTTTCTTCCTTTCTTGCGCAGAGTATTTCCCTGGCTATTCTACTGCCGCCAACCAGACCATCGAGGCCCGTCGCCAAGCGCGAAGGCAGGCTGGCTTTGAGATCTCGCCAACCGCCGGCCGCTCACTTGAGGAACAGCTCCTGGCGATCCAGGCTCGCATGCAGCCGGCTCACCGGCTGCTCCGCCGGCTTCAGCGTGCCGGGGCGCAGGTCTTCGCCGCCCTCTGGCCCGACCAAGTGGTCCCTCGCACCCCCAGTCGGACTGCCGACTGGCTGGAGGTGGCAGTCGGCCGCTTCGAGGCTTGGAAGGCCTCGGCGGCTAGCTCCGGCGCCAGGCGGGCGCTGGAGTTCGTCAAGGCCTGGTATCCCGGCTTGAGCCTGGATGAGCTGGCTACCTGGCGGCAGCAAGCCGACACAAAGCTGGAGCCGGCACAGCCGGCCATCATCCGGCGGGCTTCGGCAATTGCCGACTACACCGACACCAGCGTCTTCGCCCCCGAGGTGGACGACAACGGTGTTGCCCAGCCGGAGGAGTGGTTCGGGCTAGACCCGGCGTACGGTGAGGACTCGGCGGAGGAGATCGACTCCAGCGACGAGGGTGAAGAAGAGGAGGAGGAGGGTGAGGATGCCGAGCCGGCTGGTGGAGCAGCCGGCCAGCCTCAGCGAGACCGCACCTCCAACACCACGTCACGCGCGAGTGCGTCCCCTGCCGTAGGTGGTGGTCAAGCCGAGACCCGCTAGGCGGCCACTCCTTCAGCCGGCGAGGCCGCCTTCACCGACCAGCTCGGCCTTCATGTCACGCCCTAGTCTGCCATCTTTTGCTTTTCCTGTCTTGTTACTCTTTAGAACAATGTTTGGTTAAATCTGCACAATTCCACCCACTGGGTGTATTCGAACTTATGTCTGTTGCCAGCCTGTTGGGGGCTTTATGTGTATATATAACTTATGCATGTGGCCTTTCCTTGTACTTTGCTTTTTATCCTTCTGCTTTTTCCTTTGCCGCCCTCCCTTGGTTGCCGCCTCCCCAGTCCAACAGTTGCTCTGCAATCTAGCTGGAGGAGTGCTTGGCCAGTTGGGGGGGTACTCTAGCTTCGCTGGATTAAAGCTAAGTGTTTAGGAAGCCGGCCAGCCGGCTGTTTTGACAGTCGGCAGGCATGTTTGGAGGCCGTCTTTTTGCTATATAGGTTCGTTGTTCCTTAGCCATTTTTCGTGTGGGCATCCTTCCTGTCTTCCTTCTTGCTAGTCGAACAGTCAGTTCTTTGAGCTGCGACTTTCAACAAGAGAGGACTTGGGAGCCGGCGCACTACTTTTCTGACTTCGGGAAGAACTTTCAATATAGCTCAAGGCGGCCAGTCCCCGGGCCGACTAGTCGAACCCGGTGCCAGACAAGAATTCAAAATGTAATAATACATTCATGGATATGACGCTTGTCATTCATAGATAGACAAAGGCACTCCCCGAGTACTGTTCGGGGGGCCTGTTGGTTTGTGCTTAATACAAAAGGGGAGCGTGATACATACTGCTTTTCAGCTGTAAAATCGTCTTAGGAGGTTTGCGTTCCATGGTCGCTCCGACTCCTTGCCGGAGTCATCTCTCTTGCGTGCTCTTGGTTTTTGCGCATCGATCAAGTAGTAGGAGTCGTTGCCGAGTGCCTTGCTGACGACGAAGGGGCCTTCCCAAGGGGCCGAGAGCTTGTGCTGGCCGGCTGTTCGCTGGATCAGCCGGAGCACAAGGTCGCCCTCTTGGAAGGATCTTGGCTTGACCTTGCGGTTGTTGTAGCGGCGTAGCCCTTGCTGGTAGATGGCGGACCGGCTGAGTGCTAACAGCCGGCCTTCTTCCAGTAGGTCCACGCCGTCTTCTCTTGCTTCTTTGGCCTCCTCCTCCGTGTACATGGTGATCCGAGGCGAGTCAAACTCGATGTCTGTTGGGATGACCGCCTCGGCACCGTACACGAGGAAAAATGGAGTGAAGCCGGTTGACTTGTTGGGTGTAGTGCGCAGACTCCAGAGGACAGCCGGCAGCTCTTCGAGCCAACAGCCGGCCGATCGCTCCAGTGGTACAACCAGTCGGGGCTTGATGCCGGAGAGGATGAGTCCATTTGCTCGCTCGACCTGGCCGTTTGACTGCGGGTGGGCCGCGGACGCTAAGCCCAGTCGGATGCCCTGCGTCGCGCAGAAACGTGCCAGTGCTCCTTTGGCGAAGTTCGTGCCGTTGTCGGTGATGATGCTGTGCGGCACGCCGTACTGAGTAGTGATGTCGGTGATGAATGTTACGGTAGTCGGCCCATTGAGCTTCTTGATTGGCTTTGCTTCAATCCACTTTGTGAACTTGTCCACAGCAACAAGTAGATGTGTCAGGCCGCCGCGGGCTGTCTTGAAAGGGCCCACCATGTCCAGTCCCCAGACGGCAAAAGGCCAAGTGAGGGCAATGGTCTTGAGGGCAGAAGCCGGCAGGTGTGGCTTGGAACTAAAAACTTGACATCCTCTGCAGCACTTGACTATTTCTTTAGCATCCTCCAAGGCAGTCGGCCAGAAGAAACCATGGCGGAATGCCTTGGCCACAAGGGATCTTGAGGCTACGTGGTGGCCGCATTCGCCTTGGTGGATGTCTTTGAGGATTGCCACTCCTTTTTCTGGCTCGACGCAACGCTGGAAGACTCCAGTGACGCTGCGCTTCACAAGCTCTTTGTTTATTATTGTATATGTTGCGGCTCGTCGTTGCACTAGTCTTGCTGAGATCTCATCAGCCGGCAGCTCTCTGCTGACTAGGAACTTGAGGATGGGCTGGGCCCATGAGGGAGCTGTGACTTCTTCTTCTGTTAATGTGGCCACCATGACTCGGGTGGGTGGGTTGGGTGAGTCGGCCATTGCTTCTTGTGTCGTTGCAGTCCCCGGGCCGACTGCTGCAGTCCCCGGGCCGGGTTCTGAAGTCCCCGGGCCGAGTGCGACTACGGCTGTCCCCGGGCCAGTTGTCGACGTCCCCGTGCCGCCTGCGGGGTTTCTCCAGTCGCATTCGGCTGTATCTGGCGCAGGCGGTACGAAGATGGAATCCGACTCTGGAGACGGCTTGATGGATGGCTTGAGGAGGCGCTGGAGGGAGACGCCAGTCGGTATGGCTTGTCGGGTGGAGCCGATCCGTGCTAGGGCATCTGCTTGGTTGTTGTCGGCCCTTGGCACGTGGAGGAACTCGCACCCTTCGAAGTATCCGCTCATCTGCTGGACGAGGAATTGATAACTCGCCATGTTCGCGTCCTTGGCGTCCCAGTTGCCAGATGATTGCTGGACCACCAAGTCCGAGTCGCCGTAGCACAGGATCCAGCGTATGCCAAGCTCTTTGGCTAGCCAGAGCCCGTGTACGAGCGCCTCGTACTCGGCCACGTTGTTGGAGGCGGCGAAGTGGATCTGTAGCGTGTACTTGAGCTTGTTGCCTTTGGGAGAGGTGAGGACGATGCCGGCTCCCAAGCCGGTGCGCATCTTGGACCCGTCGAAGTGCATCCGCCAATGGGTAGAGTCTGGAGCCGGCGGTAAGTACTGGGTCTCGGCCCAGTCGACGAGGAAGTCGGCCAATGCTTGCGACTTGATGGCGGTGCGGGGTTGATAGAAGATCGTGTAGGGCGCCAATGCAATGGCCCATTTGGCCACCCGGCCGGATGCATCCCGGCTGCCTATGATCTCGGCAAGCGGGGTAGTGCACACGACCGTGATGGGGTGCTCTTGGAAGTAAGGCTTCAGTTTCATGGCAGCGAAGTACACCCCATAGCACATCTTCTGGTATTGCGGGTAGTTTTGCTTTGAGCTGGAAAGCACTTCGCTGTGATAGTACACCGGCCTCTGGACTAGCTGGGCTCGGCCTTCCTCCGGGCGTTGGACCACAACAACAGTGCTGACGACTCGGCTAGTCGCGGCGATGTAGAGGAGCATGGGCTCCTTCTCAGTCGGCGCAGCCAGGACAGGCGGAGTGGTCAGCATTTTCTTCAACTCATGGAAGGCTTGGTCGGCTTGATCATTCCACTCGAAGTGAGTGGACTTCTTCATGAGTCGGTACAAGGGGAGAGCCTTTTCTCCTAGTCGGCTGATAAAACGATTCAGGGAGGCTAAGCAGCCAGTGAACTTCTGCACATCTCGCAGCTTGGTGGGAATCTCCATCCTCTCGATGGCCTTGATCTTGACGGGGTTGCACTCAATGCCGCGTTCGGAGACCAGGAAGCCTAGCAGCTGGCCGTCTGGCACTCCGAACACGCACTTCTCGGGGTTGAGCTTGATCTGGAATCGGCGCAAGTTGGCGAATGTTTCTTTCAGGTCTTCCAGCAAGGTACCGCGCTTCTCTGTCTTCACCACAATGTCTTCTACGTAGACGTGGGCATTTCTGCCGAGTTTTTTTCAAGAGACATTTTTGCATGCAACGCTGAAAAGTGGCACCGGCATTTCTCAAGCCGAATGTCATAGTCAGGTAGCAGAAAGCTCCAAAGGGTGCGATGAAGGCAGTCTTCAGGCGGTCAGCTGGGTCCAACTTGATCTGATGGTACCGTGAGTACGCATCCAAAAACTTAACAGCTCGCATCCGGCTGTGGAGTCTATCACTTGATCAATCCGCGGCAGAGCAAACGGATCCTTTGGGCAGGCCTTGTTCAGACTGGTGTAGTCTATACACATACGCCACTTGTTATTCTTCTTCAGAACCAGAACTGGGTTGGCAAGCCACTCTGGAAAGAACACTTCCATGATGAAGCCGGCGGCAAGGAGCCGGGCTATCTCTTCTCCCACAATTCTTCGCTTCTCTTGTGACAGTCGGCGGAGGGGCTGCTTGACCGGCTTCGCATCATCTCGGACATGTAATTTGTGCTCGGCGAAATCCTTCGGGACACCCGGCATGTCCTTTGGGGACCATGCAAAGATGTCTCGATTCTCACGGAGGAAGTCGACGAGCTCGCCTTCCTATTTATTGTCCAAGTTCGCCCCAATGACAGCGAACCTCTCCGGGTTCTCTGGGTCCAGAGGTATCTTCTTTGTCTCTTTGGCAGGCTGGAAGGAGCCCTGCGCATCACCATCCTTGGGGTTGGGGGACAAGGCCGGCTGCTTGCCGGCCATGGCCACAACCCGTTCCAACATCTTCTTCTCTTCTGCCACCACGAGGGACTCGGCCAGCCGGCTACTGGCCATGGCGCACTCGATGGACTTCTTGTAGTCGCCGGCTACTGTGATGATCCCCTTCGAGCTCGGCGTCTTCATCTTCAGGTAGGCGTAGTGGGGCACAGCCATGAACTTGGCCAGAGCAGGTCGGCCAAGCAGTGCATGATAGAGGCTCTCCAAATCCACTACCTCGAACTATATTGCTTCTCGGCGGAAATGGTCTTTGTCTCCGAAGAGAACATCCATTTTGATCTTGCCGATTGGGGAGCAAGACAGGCCGGGGACGATACCATGGAAAACGGTGCGGCTCGGCATGAGCTGCTTCGCTTTGATGTTCAGCTTCTCCATGGTATCGCGGTACAGTATGTTGATACTGCTTCCGCCGTCTATCAGGACGCGGGAAAATCTGGCAGCTCGCCTCTCCGTCGCGAGGGTGACGTCCAAGACCATTGCATAGGAGCCAGGCGAAGGCATCACCTCTGGGTGGTCGGCCTGGCTCCAGCTGATTGGCTTTTCTGACCAATGCATGAACTCGGGAGTGCTAGTGGCGACTGCATTCACTTCTTGGTGTTGTCGGCGTCGGCTGCGCTTGTCGTCGGCTTGACTAGTGAAGATGACGTAGGCGGCGTGCTCTTCGGGGAATTCGTCTTGGATGGCGCCGACTGCCGGGGGGCTGGAGGCGGCGGGCTGGGAGGCGGAGGCGGCATCATTCCCTCGCCCTTGGTGATGCGGGTGAGCCAGTGGCATTTCCGGGTTGTGTGGTTGGACGGCCTCGCGCCGCTGTGGAACTTGCAGGGGGCGTCGAGAGCTTGTTCATAGGAGAAAGACGGCTGCCAAGCCGGCCTTCCACCCTTCTTCATGGGAGCGGGCCGCTCTTCAGGCTGCTCGTCTTCAACTGTGGCCACCTGCCGACTGGAGGAAGTCGGCATGGGGGCCTTGCGCTTGTGATCGTTCTGGTAGGGGCGCCGATTAGGGTCGCCAGCCGGCGTCTTGGGAGCCGGAGCAATCACCTTCCCAGAGGCGTCTACTCTCAGCTCGGTCTTCATCGAGGAGTCGGCCGTGGCATATTTGTCCGCGATGACCAGCAACTCGTCGAGGGTAGCCGGCTCGTCGCAGAGGAGTCGGTGCTTGAGGAGGGTGCCCTCTCGGCACCCGGCGGTGAAGTACTCGATGGCCTGGACCTCGTGCACCCCCTCGCAGGAGTTGCGGAGCTCGGCCCATCGCGTGACGTAGTCGCGGGTCGACTCGTTGGGCCCTTGGACGCAGAGGGAGAGTTGGCGAGGCTTGGGAGGCCGCTTGTAGGTGCTGGTGAAGTTGCGGACGAAGACTTCGGTGAAGTCCAGCCAACTGTTGATGCTGTAGGGCTTTAGGCTGTTGAGCCATGTGCGCCCCGTGCCTTGCAGCATGAGGGGGACGTACTTCACGGCGACGCGCCGATTGCCGTTGGCTATGCTGACGGCCGTGGAGTAGTCGATGAGCCAATCTTCTGGCTTCACCGAGCCGTTGTACTTGGGCGTGTCTCTGGGGAGTGAGAACCCTTTGGGGAAGGGCTCGTCGCGGATGCGGGGGCCAAAGCATGGCGGGTCGACATCGTCTTCTTCTTCTGACGCCAAGGATCGAGCAAGGCAGTCGATCCTGTGGCGGGCGTCGTTCTCGCCGACTCCTTCTCGGCAGCCGAGTCGGTCGCCAAGAGTCGGGTGTGTGATAGGCGGCGGAGTGAGGCGTCTTTCTCTTCGAGGCGGGGGAGGAGGCAGATTTCCTTGGTGTTCAACCGCTCGAGGGCGGCCTTCCGCGTCACGCTCGATGGTAATGCGAGTCCGGCTGCGGCTGGCTGCCGGCTCCTTGTCTTTCTTCTGGCGCGCGCCGCTCCCAGTCGGCGAGCGGGACGTCGCGGCGTGCTCCCGGTGCGGGGGATGACTATTAGCACGGGCGCCGGCTTCGTGCCGTTCTGCAGCTGCGTCGATCAGCTGCTGGATCCGTTTTGCCATGTAGGGGAGCTCATCGGCTCCCAGCCCATCGAGCTCTTCTGCAGCCGCTTGAGCGGCTCGCAGATTATCGAGCGGGGTGGCGTAGACGGGGCGATCTGCGCCCAGCATGCTGGCGACGGCCGCGCCGCGCTTCTGGACGAAGCCGGCTCGGCTCGGGCCGCTAGCCGGCGGCGTGCCGAAGGCGGCGCGGTCGACTTCGCGCTGGTGGGCCTCGGTGAGGCGTCTCATGGAGGCTATCTTCTGGCCCTCCGTGATGAGGGCAAGGCGGCGTGCCTCCAGGGTCTCGGCGTCGGCGTCGGCCGGGATGGGGACGGAGAGGTCGTGCATTGCCGCTTGCAGGGCGTCGTGGGCATTCTCGCCCGAGTTGGCGACGTGGCTGATGACCAGCACTTCGGTGACAGCGCTGCTGCCGCTGTCAGCTCGAGGGAGGGGGTCGTCGAAGACCACCACATCGGAGGGGTAAGCGTCAAGCAATGCTGTGTCGGAGTCGATGAGCATCGGGTCGGTGGAGCCGACCGACTCCATGTCTGCAGCAGGCTCGCTGGAGACGTGAAGCTGGTCGAGGAGGCTGACGAGGCGGTTCTCGGGGTAGTCGGTGCCTGCGTCGGACGCAGGCTCATGGGAGATGCGGGTCTCGCCGAGCAGATCGGCGAGGCGGCTCGCTGCGCAGGCGTCGTCGACGCCTTGCAGCGCGTCGAGGCAAACGCCATCGGGCGCAGCAGGCTGGCTGCGCTCATGGGGGAGGAAGAGGGTTCCCGTCCAGAACAGGTCTCCCGACGACGGTGCACCTGGCCCCACGGTGGGCGCCAAATGTCGGGTGGTTGGTGCGACATATGCCAATGGATGGCTTATCATTATGGGAGCCAATAAGACGTCGCCGGTGCCTGGAAACGGGATGAGGCGAAGACATGCACGCCGGCGGATCTTACCCAGGTTCGGGGCTCTTCGAGGAGATAATACCCCAAGTCCTGCTCTGCGGGGTCTCCGCATGATCACTAGATCAAGGAAAGGTAGCTACAATTGCTCCTAGAGCTGTTGGGTTCAAGGGAGAAGAAGAACAAGGCTAGCTCTTGCTTCACTCTATCTATGGTGTGTGTGTGCTATGCTTAGAAACCCACCCTTTGCATGGGTGCTCCGGGGGGTTTATATAGGCCTAGCCCCGGGGGTACAATGGTAATCCGGCTGGGCTCTGGTCCCAGCCGTCAGTATCTACGCTCGCCAGCTTCTCCGCCGGCTGTTGGGTCCCGCCGGCTGGTGGGTCCCACCAGCTGGTGGGTCCCACCGGCTGCCGGCTTCTTGGTCGACAGGCCGGCGCCACCGCCTAGGGTCTTGTCAGCGGCTGCTTACTGTAGCCTCGCCTCTCATGACGAGGGCTTTGTCGAGGTAAGCGTGGCTACAGTGGGCCGCCTCGGGGGCTCTCACTATAGCCTTACCTCGTCTTGTCTCCTTAATAGGGCTCCTGCTTCGAGGAAGGGGGGTAGCCGGCTTTTGGGGGCCGGCTACGCCCTCGGCCGACTGGGGGAGGCCGGGCCGCCTCCGCGCCTCTCTCTGGCGGAAGGGGCCCGGCGCCTGCAGGCCGTACAGGAGTCGGCTGTGGATGACGTTGAGGTTAGCATGGCTCCTGTAGCCATGCCCGCCTAGGGCTTCGGGGGTGGTGGGCTGCACTGTGGCCACACCCCATCTTGTCGCCGTTATGTGGGAGTAGCTTTGGTGGTTGTGGTCTCGGCCGGCTCCTTGGAGTCGGCGTCCTTCTTGGCCGGCTTCTTGGAGTCGGCCACCCCGTAGTCGTCCTGGGGAGGGGTTGCTGAGGCTGGGTTGCCTTCCGGGAGTCGGCTCCAGAGGTAGCCGGCCAGGGAAGGCGGCCCAATGCTCGGAGTGCTTGGAGGCCCGAAGGCCTGATAATTTTTTCAGAAGAACCAGGGGCAGTCGGTTAGGCTACCCGTGGCCATTTACTCCGACATTAACGCGAGTCGAGGCGGACGTCGTCGCGGTAGCGACAGACGGACGCCGAGACGAGCACGTGACATGAATGCCACCCTGTCTATCTTAGGGTAACTCGAGTCGAGGCGGACGTCGTCGCGGTAGCGATGACGGACGCCGAGACGAGCACATGACACCAATGCCACCCTGTCTATCTTAGGGTTACGCGAGTCGAGGCGGACATCGTCGCGGTAGCGACGACGGACGCCGAGACGAGCACGTGACACGAATGCCACCCTGTCTACCTTAGGGTAACGCGAGTCGAGGCGGACGTCGTGACTGTAGCAACGACGGACGCCGAGATGCGCACGTGGCACCACTGCCACCCTGTCTATCTTAAGGTAACGTGAGTCGAGGCGGACGTTGTCGCGGTAGCGACGACGGACGCCGAGACGAGCACGTGACACGAATGCCACCCTGTCTATCTTATAGTAAAGCGAGTCGAGGCGGACGACGTCGCGGTAGCGACGATGGACGCCGAGACAAGCACGTGATGCGAATGCCACCCTGTCTATCTTAGGGTAACGCGAGTCGAGGCGGACGTTGTCGAGGTTGCAACGACAGACACCGAGACGAGCACGTGACACCAATGCCACCGTGTCTATCTTAGGGTTACGCGAGTCGAGGCGGACGTCGTCGTGGTAGCGACGACGGACACCGAGACGAGCACGTGACACCCCTGCCACCGTGTCTATCTTAGGGTAACGCGAGTCGAGGCAGACGACGTGGCTGTAGAGACGACGGACGCCGAGACGAGTACGTGGCACCACTGCCACCCTGTCTATCTTAGGGTAACGCGAGTCGAGGCGGACGTCGTCGAGGTAGCGACGACGGACGACGAGACGAGCACGTGACACCAACGCCCCCTGTCTATCTTAGAGTTACGCGGGTCAAGGCGGACGTCGTCGCGGTAGCGACTACGGACGCCGAGACGAGCACGTGACACCACTGCCACCCTGTCTATCTTAGG
>NW_025229057.1:1647-2181 GCF_018294505.1 Triticum aestivum | reverse complement strand
GTCTATCTTAGAGTTACGCGAGTCAAGACGGACGTCGTCGCGGTAGCGACGACGGACGCCGAGACGAGCACGTGACACCACTGCAACCCTGTCTATCTTAGGGTAACACGAGTCGAGGCGGACATCGTCACTGTAGCGACGACGGACGCCGAGACGAGCACGTGGCACCACCGCCACCCTGTCTACCTTGGGGTAACGCGAGTCGAGGCGGACGACGTCGCGGTAGCGACGATGGACGCCGAGACGAGCACGTGACACGAATGCCACCCTGTCTATCTTAGGGTAACGCGAGTCGAGGCGGACGTTGTCGAGGTAGTGACGACGGACGACGAGACGAGCACGTGACACCAATGCCACCCTGTCTATCTTAGGGTTCCGTGGGTCGAGGCGGACGTCGTCGCGGTAGCGACGACGGAGGCCGAGACGAGCACGTGACACCAATGCCACCCTGTTTATCTTAGGTTAACGCGAGTCGAGGTGGACGTCGTCGCGGTAGCGACAGACGGACGCCGAGACAAGCACGTGACATGAATG
>NW_025229057.1:0-535 GCF_018294505.1 Triticum aestivum | reverse complement strand
AACGCGAGTCGAGGCGGACGTTGTCGCGGTAGCGAGGACGGACGCCGAGACAAGCACGTGACACCACTGCCACCCTGTCTTAGCATAACGCGAGTCGAGGCGGACGTCGTCGCGGCAGCAATGACGGACGCCGAGACGAGCACGTGACACCACTGCAACCCTGTCTATCTTCGGGTAACGCGAGTCGATGCGGACGTCGTCGCGGTAGTGACGTCGGACGTCGAGACGAGCACGTGACACCACTGCCACCCTGTCTTAGCGTAACGCGAGTCGAGCCGGACGTCGCCCCGGTAGCGGCGACGGATGCCGAGACGAGCACGTGACACCACTGCCACCCTGTCTATCTTAGGGTAACACGAGTCGAGGCGGACATCCTCGCGGCAGCTACGACGGACGCCGAGACGGGCACGTCACACCACGGACACCCTGTCTATCTTAGGGTAACGCGAGTCGAGGCAGACTTCGTCGCGGTAGCGACGACGGACGCCGAGACGAGCACGTGACAGCACTGCCACCCTGTCTATCTGAGGGTGAC
>NW_025229056.1:29122-29634 GCF_018294505.1 Triticum aestivum | reverse complement strand
AGAACTCATCTGTTACACTGGCACTTCATCTTTTTAAACTTATTACAACTCCAAACTTTTTTTACGTTCCGTACACACCATTCAAAGCAACGTCATCAATTTTCAACACTTTCTGGCATCATTTGCTATTTTTCAGTCATTTACCGATTTGTTTAGAGAGCTAAATGACCGTGAAATTGAAAATCTCTACAAAATGAACTCTGAAAATGTCGAAACTTGGCATGGTATCATCATTTCGCCCATAGAGCATGTGCAAAAGAGCAGAGAGGGTTACGGCAAAAACTGGACGCACTTCGTGTACAAACTGGACAATCCCTTTCGGAGTATCAGGGTTTCGGACGAGAACTCATCTGTTACACTGGCACTTCATTTTTTTTAACTTATTACAACTCCGGACTTTTTTGCGTTCCGTACACACCATTCAAAGGGACGTCATCAATTTTCAAAACTTTCTGACATCATTTGCTATTTTTCAGTCATTTACCGATTTGTTTAGAGAGCTAAATGACCGT
>NW_025229056.1:27368-28655 GCF_018294505.1 Triticum aestivum | reverse complement strand
GACGCACTTCATGTACAAACTGGACAATCTCTTTCGGAGTATCAGGTTTTCGGACGAGAACTCATCTGTTACACTGGCACTCCATTTTTTACAACTTATTACAACTCCAAACTTTTTTTGCGTTCCGTACGCACCATTCAAAGCAACGTCATCAATTTTCAACACTTTCTGGCATCATTTGCTATTTTTCAGTCATTTACCGATTTGTTTAGAGAGCTAAATGACCGTGAAATTGAAAATCACTACAAAATGAACTCTGAAAATGTCGAAACTTGGCATGGTATCATCATTTCACCCACATAGCATGTGCAAGAGAGTAGAGAGGGTTATGGCAAAAACTGGACGCACTTCGTGTACAAACTGGACAATCTCTTTCGAAGTATCAGGGTTTCTGATGAGAACTCATCTGTTACACTGGCACTTCATTTTTTTAAACTTATTACAACTCCAGACTTTTTTGCATTCCGTACACACCATTCAAAGCGACGTCATCAATTTTCAAAACTTTCTGACATCATTTGCAATTTTTCAGTCATTTACCGATTTGTTTAGAGAGCTAAATGACCGTGAAATTGAAAATCACTACAAAATGAACTCTGAAAATGTTGAAACTTGGCATGGTATCATCATTTCACCCACATAGCATGTGCAATAGAGTAGAGAGGGTTACGGCAAAAACTAGACGCACTTCGTGTACAAACTGGACAATCTCTTTCGGAGTATCTAGGTTTCGGACGAGAATTCATCTGTTACACTGGCACTTCATTTTTTTTAACTTATTACAACTCCCGACTTTTTTGCGTTCCGTACGCACCATTCAAAGCGACGTCATCAATTTTCAAAACTTTCTGACATCATTTGCTATTTTTCAGTCATTTAACGATTTGCTTAGAGAGCTAAATGACCGTGAAATTTAAAATCACTACAAAATGAACTCTGAAAATGTCGAAACTTGGCATGGTATCATCATTTCACCCACATAGCATGTGCAAAAGAGTAGAGAGGGCTACGGCAAAAACTGGACGCACTTCGTGTACAAACTGGACAATCTCTTTCGGAGTACCAGGGTTTCGGACGAGAACTCATCTGTTACACTGGCACTTCATTTTTTTAAACTTATTACAACTCCAAACTTTTTTTACGTTCCGTACACACCATTCAAAGCGACGTCATCAATTTTCAACACACTCTGGCATCACTTGCTATTTTCCAGTCATTTACCAATTTGTTTAAAGAGCTAAATGACCGTGAAATTGAAAATCACTACAAAATAAACTCTGAAAATAT
>NW_025229056.1:24511-25653 GCF_018294505.1 Triticum aestivum | reverse complement strand
GGAGTATCAGGGTTTCGGACGAAAACTCATCTGTTACATGGGCACTTTATTTTTTTTAAACTTATTACAACCCAGACTTTTTTGCATGCCGTACACACCATTCCGACGTCATCAATTTTCAAAACTTTCTGACATCATTTGCTATTTTTCAGTCATTTACCGATTTGTTTAGAGAGCTAAATGACCGTCAAATTGAAAATCACTACAAAATAAACTCTAAAAATGTTGAAACTTGGCATGGTATCATCATTTCACCCACATAGCATGTGCAATAGAGTAGAGAGGGTTACGGCAAAAACTGGATGCACTTCGTGTACAAACTGGACAATCTCTTTCGGAGTATCAGGGTTTCGGACGAGAACTCATCTGTTACACTGGCACTTCATTTTTTTAACTTATTACAACTACAGACTTTTTTGCGTTCCGTACGCACCATTCAAAGCGACGTCATCAATTTTCAAAACTTTCTGACATCATTTGCTATTTTTCAGTCATTTACCGATTTGCTTAGAGACCTAAATGACCATGAAATTGAAAATCACTACAAAATGAACTCTGAAAATGTCGAAACTTGGCATGGTATCATCATTTCGCCCACATAGCATGTGCAAAAGAGTAGAGAGGGTTACGGCAAAAACTGGACGCACTTCGTGTACAAACTGGACAATCTCTTTCGGAGTACCAGGGTTTCGGACGAGAACTCATCTGTTACACTCGCAATTCATTTTTTTAAACTTATTACAACTCCAAACTTTTTTTACGTTCCGTACGCACCATTCAAAGCAACGTCATCTATTTTCAACACACTCTGACATCATTTGCTATTTTCCAGTCATTTACCGATTTGTTTAAACAGCTAAATGACCGTGAAATTGAAAATCACTACAAAATGAACTCTGAAAATGTTGAAACTTGGCATGGTATCATCATTTCACCCACATAGCATGTGCAAGAGAGTAGAGAGGGTTACGGCAAAAACTGGACGCACTTCGTGTACAAACTGGATAATCTCTTTCGGAGTATCAGGGTTTCGGACGAGAACTCATCTGTTACACTGGCACTTCATTTTTTAAAACTTATTACAACTCCAGACTTTTTTTGCGTTCCGTACGCACCATTTAAAGCGACGTCATCAATTTTCA
>NW_025229056.1:20699-21774 GCF_018294505.1 Triticum aestivum | reverse complement strand
GGGTTACCGCAAAAACTGGACGCACTTCGTGTACAAACTGGACAATCTCTTTCGAAGTATCAGGGATTCGGCCGAGAACTCATCTGTTACACTGGCACTTCATTTTTTTTAACTTATTACAACTCCAGACTTTTTTGCGTTCCGTACGCACCATTCAAAGCGACGTCATCAATTTTCAAAACTTTCTGACATCATTTGCTATTTTTCAGTCATTTACCGATTTGCTTAGAGACCTAAATGACCATGAAATTGAAAATCACTACAAAATGAACTCTGAAAATGTTGAAACTTGGCATGGTATCATCATTTCGCCCACATAGCATGTGCAAAAGAGTAGAGAGCGTTACGGCAAAAACTGGACGCACTTCGTGTACAAACGGGACAATCTCTGTCGAAGTATCAGGATTTCTGACGAGAACTCATCTGTTACATGGGCACTTCATTTTTTAAAACTTATTACAACTCCAGACTTATTTGCGTTCCGTACACACCATTCAAGGCGACGTCATCAATTTTCAACACTTTCTGACATCATTCGCTATTTTTCAGTCATTTACCGATTTGTTTAGAGAGCTAAATGACCGTGAAATTGAAAATCACTACAAAATGAACTCTGAAAATGTCGAAACTTGGCATGGTATCATCATTTCACCCACATAGCATGTGCAAAAGAGCAGAGAGGGTTACGGCAAAAACTGGACGCACTTCGTGTACAAACTGGACAATCCCTTTCGGAGTATCAGGGTTTCGGACGAGAACTCATCTGTTACACTGGCACTTCATTTTTTTAAACTTATTACAACTCCAGACTTTTTTGCGTTCCGTACACAGCATTCAAAGCGACGTCATCAATTTTCAAAACTTTCTGACATCATTTGCTATTTTTCAGTCATTTACCGATTTGCTTAGAGACCTAAATGACCATGAAATTGAAAATCACTACAAAATGAACTCTGAAAATGTCGAAACTTGGCATGGTATCATCATTTCGCCCACATAGCATGTGCAAAAGAGTAGAGAGGGTTACGGCAAAAACTGGACGCACTTCGTGTACAAACGGGACAATCTCTGTCGA
>NW_025229056.1:19436-20689 GCF_018294505.1 Triticum aestivum | reverse complement strand
TTACACTGGCACTTCATTTTTTTAAACTTATTACAACTCCAGACTTTTTTGGCCTTCCGTACGCACCATTCAAAGCGACGTCATCAATCTTCAACACTTTCCGACATCAATAGCTATTTTTCAGTCATTTACCAATTTGGTTGGAGAGCTAAATGACCGTGAAATTGAAAATCACTACAAAATGAACTCTGAAAATGTCGAAACTTGGCATGGTATCATCATTTCACCCACATAGCATGTGCAAAAGAGTAGAGAGTGTTACGGCAAAAACTGGACGCACTTCGTGTACAAACTGGACAATCTCTTTCGGAGTACCAGGGTTTCAGACGAGAACTCATCTATTACACTTGCACTTCATTTTTTTAACTTACTACAACTCCAGACTTTTTTGCGTTTCGTACGCACCTTTCAAAGCGACATCATCAATTTTCAACACTTTCTGACATCATTTGCTATTTTTTAGTCATTTATCGATTTGTTTAGAGAGCTAAATGACCGTGAAATTGAAAATCATTACAAAATGAACTCTGAGAATTTCGAAACTTGGGATGGTATCATCATTTCACCCACATAGCATGTGCAAAAGAGTAGAGAGGGTTAGGGAAAAACTGGACGCACTTCGTGTACAAACTGGACAATCTCTTTCGGAGTATCAGGGTTTCGGATAAGAACTCATCTGTTACATTGGCACTTCATTTTTTAAACTTATTACAACTCTAGAATTTTTTTCCGTTCCGTACGCACCATTCAAAGCGACTTCATCAATTTTCAACACTTACTGACATCATTTGCTATTTTTCAGTCATTTACCGATTTGTTTAGAGAGCTAAATGACCGTGAAATTGAAAATCGCTACAAAATGAACTCTGAAAATGTCAAAACTTGGCATGGTATCATTATTTCACCCACATAGCATGTCCAAAAGAGTAGAGAGGGTTACGGCAAAAACTAGACGCACTTCGTGTACAAACTGGACAATCTCTTTCGAAGTATCAGGGTTTCTGACGAGAACTCATCTGTTACACTGGCACTTCATTTTTTTAAACTTATTACAACCCAGAATTTTTTTGCGTTCCGTACGCACCATTCAAAGCGACGTCATCAATTTTCAACACTTCCCGACATCATTTTCTATTTTTCAGTCATTTACCGATTTGTTTAGAGAGCTAAATGACCGTGAAAATTGAAATCACTACAAAATGAACTCTGAAAATGTCGAAACTTGGTATGGTATCATCATTTCACCCACATAG
>NW_025229056.1:17420-17974 GCF_018294505.1 Triticum aestivum | reverse complement strand
TTTGGCCTTCCGTACGCACCATTCGAAGGGACGTCATCAATCTTCAACACTTTCTGACATCATTTGCTGTTTTTTAGTCATTTACCGATTTGTTTAGAGAGCTAAATGACTGTGAAATTGAAAATCACTACAAAATGAACTCTGAAAATGTCGAAACTTGGCATGGTATCATCATTTCACCCACATAGCATGTGCAAAAGAGTAGAGAGTGTTACGGCAAAAACTGGACGCACTTCGTGTACAAACTGGACAATCTCTTTCGGAGTATCAGGGTTTCAGACGAGAACTCATCTGTTACACTGGCACTTCATTTTTTTAACTTATTACAACTCCAGACTTGTTTGCGTTCCGTACGCACCATTCAAAGCGACGTCATCTATTTTCAACACTTTCTGACATCATTTGCTATTTTTCAGTCATTTACCGATTTGTTTAGAGAGTTAAATGAGCGTGAAATTGAACATCACTACAAAATGAAGCCTGAAAAGGTCGAAACTTGGAATGGTATCATCATTTCACCCACATAGCATGTGCAAAAGAGTAGAGAGGGTTAC
>NW_025229056.1:14688-17407 GCF_018294505.1 Triticum aestivum | reverse complement strand
AATCTCTTTCGGAGTATCAGGGTTTCAGACGAGAACTCATCTGTTACACTGGCACTTCATTTTTTTAACTTATTACAACTCCAGACTTGTTTGCGTTTCGTACGCACCATTCAAAGCGACGTCATCAATTTTCAACACTTTCTGACATCATTTGCTATTTTTCAGTCATTTACCGATTTGTTTAGAGAGTTAAATGAGCGTGAAATTGAACATCACTACAAAATGAAGCCTGAAAAGGTCGAAACTTGGAATGGTATCATCATTTCACCCACATAGCATGTGCAAAAGAGTAGAGAGGGTTACGGCAAAAACTAGACGCACTTCGTGTACAAACTGGACAATCTCTTTCGGCGTATCAGGGTTTCGGACGAGAACTCATCTGTTACACTGGCACTTCATTTTTTTAAACTTATTACAACTCCAGACTTTTTTGCGTTCCGTACACACCATTCAAAGCAACGTCATCAATTTTCAAAACTTTCTGCCATCATTTGCTATTTTTCAGTCATTTACCGATTTGTTTAGAGAGCTAAATGACCGTGAAATTGAAAATCATTACAAAATGAACTCTGAGAATGTCGAAACTTGGCACGGTATCATCATTTCACCCACATAACATGTGCAAAAGAGTAGAGTGGGTTAGGGCAAAAACCGGACGCACTTCGTGTATAAACTGGACAATCTCTTTCGGAGTATCAGGGTTTCGGACAAGAACTCATCTGTTACACTGGCACTTCATTTTTTAAACTTATTACAACTCCAGACATTTTTTGCGTTCCGTACGCACCATTCAAAGCGACTTCATCAATTTTCAACACTTTCTAACATCATTTGCTATTTTTCACTCATTTACCGATTTGTTTAGAGAGCTAAATGACCGTGAAATTAAAAATCGCTACAAATGAACTCTGAAAATGTCGAAACTTGGCATGGTATCATCATTTCACCCACATAGCATGTGCAAAAGAGTAGAGAGGGTTCGGGCAAAAACTAGACGCACTTCGTGTACAAACTGGACAATCTCTTTCGAAGTATCAGAGTTTCTGACGAGAACTCATCTGTTACACTGGCACTTCATTTTTTTAAACTTATTACAACTCCAGACTTTTTTTGCGTTCCGTACGCACCATTCAAAGCGACGTCATCAATTTTCAACACTTCCCGACATCATTTGCTATTTTTCAGTCATTTACCGATTTGTTTAGAGAGCCAAATGACCGTGAAAATTAAAATCACTACAAAATGAACTCTGAAAATGTCGAAACTTGGTATGGTATCATCATTTCACCCACATAGCATGTGCAAAAGAGTAGAGAGGGTTACGGCAAAAACTAGACGCACTTCGTGTACAAACTGGACAATCTCTTTCGAAGTATCAGGGTTTCTGACGAGAACGCATCTGTTCCATGGGCACTCCATTTTTTTAAACTTATTACAACTCCAGACTTTTTTGGCCTTCCGTACGCACCATTCAAAGCGACGTCATCAATCTTCAACACTTTCTGTCATCATTTGCTATTTTTCAGTCATTTACCGATTTGTTTAGAGAGCTAACTGACCGTGAAATTGAAAATCACTACAAAATGAACTCTGAAAATGTCGAAACTTGGCATGGTATCATCATTTCACCCACATAGCATGTGCAAAAGAGTAGAGACTGTTACGGCAAAAACTGGACGCACTTCATGTACAAACTGGACACTCTCTTTCGGAGTATTAGGGTTTCAGACGAGAACTCATCTGTTACACTGGCACTTCATTTTTTTAACTTATTACAACTCCAGACTTGTTTGCGTTTCGTACGCACCATTCAAAGCGACGTCATCAATTTTCAACACTTTCTGACATCATTTGCTATTTTTCAGTCATTTACCGAATTCTTTAGAGAGCTAAATGACCGTGAAATTGAACATCACTACAAAATGAAGCCTGAAAAGGTCGAAACTTGGAATAGTATCATCATTTCACCCACATAGCATGTGCAAAAGAGTAGAGAGGGTTACTATAAAACTAGACGCACTTTGTGTACAAACTGGACAATCTCTTTCGGCGTATCAGGGTTTCGGACGAGAACTCATCTGTTACACTGGCACTTCATTTTTTTAAACTTATTACAACTCTAGACTTTTTTGCGTTCCGTACACACCATTCAAAGCGACGTCATCAACTTTCAAAACTTTCTGCCATCATTTGCTATTTTTCAGTCATTTACCGATTTGTTTAGAGAGCTAAATGACCGTGAAATTGAAAATCATTACAAAATGAACTCTGAGAATGTCGAAACTTGGCATGGTATCATCATTTCACCCACATAGCATGTGCAAAAGAGTAGAGAGGGTTAGGGCAAAAACTGGACGCACTTCGTGTACAAACTGGACAATCTCTTTCGGAGTATCAGGGTTTCGGACAAGAACTCATCTGTTACACTGGCACTTCATTTTTTAAACTTATTACAACTCCAGACATTTTTTGCGTTCCGTACGCACCATTCAAAGCGACTTCATCAATTTTCAACACTTACTGACATCATTTGCTATTTTTCAGTCATTTACCGATTTGTTTAGAGAGCTAAATGACCGTGAAATTGAAAATCGCTACAAATGAACTCTGAAAATGTCGAAACTTGGCATGGTATCATCATTTCACCCACATAGCATGTGCAAACAATAGAGAGGGTTACGGCAAAAACTAGACGCACTTCGTGTACAAACTGGACAAT
>NW_025229056.1:13900-14678 GCF_018294505.1 Triticum aestivum | reverse complement strand
ACAATCTCTTTCGGAGTATCAGGGTTTCGGACAAGAACTCATCTGTTACACTGGCACTTCATTTTTTAAACTTATTACAACTCCAGAATTTTTTCCGTTCCGTACGCACCATTCAAAGCAACTTCATCAATTTTCAACACTTTCTGACATCATTTGCTATTTTTCAGTCATTTACCGATTTGTTTAGAGAGCTAAATGACCGTGAAATTGAAAATCGCTACAAAATGAACTCTGAAAATGTCGAAACTTGGCATGGTATCATTATTTCACCCATATAGCATGTGCAAAAGAGTAGAGAGGGTTACGGCAAAAACTAGACACACTTCTTGTACAAACTGGACAATCTCTTTCGAAGTATCAGGGTTTCTGACGAGAACTCATCTGTTACACTGGCACTTCATTTTTTTAAACTTATTACAACTCCAGACTTTTTTTGCGTTCCGTACGCACCATTCAAAGCGACGTCATCAATTTTCAACACTTCCCGACATCATTTGCTATTTTTCAGTCATTTACCGATTTGTTTAGAGAGCTAAATGACCGTGAAAATTAAAATCACTACAAAATGAACTCTGAAAATGTCAAAACTTGGTATGGTATCATCATTTCACCCACATAGCACGTGCAAAAGAGTAGAGAGGGTTACGGCAAAAACTAGACGCACTTCGTGTACAAACTGGACAATCTCTTTCGAAGTATCAGGGTTTCTGACGAGAACGCATCTGTTACATGGGCACTTCATTTTCTTAAACTTATTACAACTCCAGACTTTTTTGGC
>NW_025229056.1:12954-13890 GCF_018294505.1 Triticum aestivum | reverse complement strand
TCATTTACCGATTTGTTTAGAGAGCTAAATGACCGTGAAATTTAAAATCACTACAAAATGAACTCTGAAAATGTCGAAACTTGGTATGGTATCATCATTTCACCCACATAGCATGTGCAAAAGAGTAGAGGGTTACGGCAAAAACTAGACGCACTTCGTGTACAAACTGGACAATCTCTTTCGAAGTATCAGGGTTTCTGACAAGAACGCATCTGTTACATGGGCACTTCATTTTTTTAAACTTATTACAACTCCAGACTTTTTTGGCCTTCCGTACGCACCATTCAAAGCGACGTCATCAATCTTCAACACTATCTGACATCATTTGCTATTTTCAGTCATTTACCGATTTGTTTAGAGAGCTAACTGACCATGAAATTGAAAATCACTACAAAATGAACTCTGAAAATGTCGAAACTTGGCATGGTATCTTCATTTCACCCACATAGCATGTGCAAAAGAGTAGAGAGTGTTACGGCAAAAACTGGACGCACTTCGTGTACAAACTGGACAATCTCTTTCGGCGTATCAGGGTTTCGGACGAGAACTCATCTGTTACACTAGCACTTCATTTTTTTAAACTTATTACAACTCCAGACTTTTTTGCTTCCGTACACACCATTCAAAGCGACGTCATCAATTTTCAAAACTTTCTGCCATCATTTGCTATTTTTCAGTCATTTACCGATTTGTTTAGAGAGCTAAATGACCGTGAAATTGAAAATCATTACAAAATGAACTCTGAGAATGTCGAAACTTGGCATGGTATCATCATTTCACCCACATAGCATGTGCAAAAGAGTAGAGAGGGTTAGGGCAAAAACTGGACGCACTTCGTGTACAAACTGGACAATCTCTTTCGGAGTATCAGGGTTTCGGACAAGAACTCATCTGTTACACTGGCACTTCATTTTTTAAACTTATTACAACTCCAGA
>NW_025229056.1:11334-12792 GCF_018294505.1 Triticum aestivum | reverse complement strand
CATCATTTCACCCACGTAGCATGTGCAAAAGAGTAGAGAGGGTTACGGCAAAAACTAGACGCACTTCATGTACAAACTGGACAATCTCTTTCGAAGTATCAGGGTTTCTGACGAGAACTCATCTGTTACACTGGCACTTCATTTTTTTAACTTATTACAACTCCAGACTTGTTTGCGTTTCGTACGCACCATTCAAAGCGACGTCATCAATTTTCAACACTTTCCGACATCATTTGCTATTTTTCAGTCATTTACCGATTTGTTTAGAGAGCTAAATGACCGTGAAAATTAAAATCACTACAAAATGAACTCTGAAAATGTCGAAACTTGGTATGGTATCATCATTTCACCCACATAGCATGTGGAAAAGAGTAGAGAGGGTTACGGCGAAAACTAGACGCACTTCGTGTACAAACTGGACAATCTCTTTCGAAGTATCAGGGTTTCTGACGAGAATGCATCTGTTACATGGGCACTTCATTTTTGTAAACTTATTACAACTCCAGACTTTTTTGGCCTTCCGTACGCACCATTCAAAGCGACGTCATCAATCTTCAACACTTTCTGACATCATTTGCTATTTTTCAGTCATTTACCAATTTGTTTAGAGAGCTAACTGACCGTGAAATTGAAAATCACTACAAAATGAACTCTGAAAATGTCGAAACTTGGCATGGTATCATCATTTCACCCACATAGCATGTGCAAAAGAGTAGAGAGCGTTACGGCAAAAACTGGACGCACTTCGTGTACAAACATGACAATCTCTTTCGGAGTATCAGGGTTTCAGACGAGAACTCATCTGTTACACTGGCACTTCATTTTTTTAACTTATTACAACTCCAGACTTGTTTGCGTTTCGTACGCACCATTCAAAGCGACGTCATCAATTTTCAACACTTTCTGACATCATTTGCTATTTTTCAGTCATTTACCGATTTCTTTAGAGAGCTAAATGACCGTGAAATTGAACATCACTACAAAATGAAGCCTGAAAAGGTCGAAACTTGGAATGGTATCATCATTTCACCCACATAGCATGTGCAAAAGAGTAGAGAGGGTTACGGCAAAAACTAGACGCACTTCGTGTACAAACTGGACATTCTCTTTCGGCGTATCAGGGTTTCGGACGAGAACTCATCTGTTACACTAGCACTTCACTTTTTTAAACTTATTACAACTCCAGACTTTTTTGCGTTCCGTACACACCATTCAAAGCGACGTCATCAATTTTCAAAACTTTCTGCCATCATTTGCTATTTTTCAGTCATTTACCGATTTGTTTATTGAGCTAAATGACCGTGAAATTGAAAATCATTACAAAATGAACTCTGAGAATGTCGAAACTTGGCATGGTATCATCATTTCACCCACATAGCATGTGCAAAAGAGTAGAGAGGGTTAGGGCAAAAACTGGACGCACTTCGTGTACAAACTGGACAATCTCTTTCGGAGTAT
>NW_025229056.1:9799-10783 GCF_018294505.1 Triticum aestivum | reverse complement strand
GTTACGGCAGAAACTAGACGCACTTCGTGTACAAACTGGACAATCTCTTTCGAAGTATCAGGGTTTCTGACGAGAACTCATCTGTTACACTGGCACTTCATTTTTTTAAACTTATTACAACTCCAGACTTTTTTTGCGTTCCGTACGCACCATTCAAAGCGACGTCATCAATTTTCAACACTTTCCGACATCATTTGCTATATTTCAGTCATTTACCGATTTGTTTAGAGAGCTAAATGACCGTGAAAATTAAAATCACTACAAAATGAACTCTGAAAATGTCGAAACTTGGTATGGTATCACCATTTCACCCACATAGCATGTGCAAAAGAGTAGAGAGGGTTACGGCAAAAACAGAACGCACTTCGTGCACAAACTGGACAATCTCTTTCGAAGTATAAGGGTTTCTGACGAGAACGCATCTGTTACATGGGCACTTCATTTTTTTAAATTTATTACAACTCGAGACTTTTTAGGCCTTCCGTACGCACCATTCAAAGGGACATCATCAATCTTCAACACTTTCTGACATCATTTGCTATTTTTCAGTCATTTACCGATCTGTTTAGAGAGCTAACTGACCGTGAAATTGAAAATCACTACAAAATGAACTCTGAGAATGTCGAACCTTGGCATGGTATCATCATTTCACCCACATAGCATGTGCAAAAGAGTAGAGAGGGTTAGGGCAAAAACTCGACGCACTTCGTGTACAAACTGGACAATCTCTTTCGGAGTATCAGGGTTTTGGACAAGAACTCATCAGTTACACTGGCACTTCATTTTTTTTAACTTATTACAACTCCAGACTTTTTTTCCGTTCCGTACGCACCATTCAAAGCGACTTCATCAATTTTCAACACTTTCTGACATCATTTGCTATTTTTCAGTCATTTACCGATTTGTTTAGAGAGCTAAATGACCGTGAAATTGAAAATCGCTACAAAATGAACTCTGAAAATGTCGAAACTTTGCATGGTATCA
>NW_025229056.1:8978-9668 GCF_018294505.1 Triticum aestivum | reverse complement strand
TACACTCGCACTTCATTTTTTTAAACTTATTACAACTCCAGACTTTTTCTGCGTTCCGTACGCACCATTCAAAGCGACGTCATCAATTTTCAACACTTCCCGACATCATTTGCTATTTTTTAGTCATTTACCGATTTGTTTAGAGAGCTAAATGACCGTGAAAATTAAAATCATTACAAAATGAACTCTGAAAATGTCGAAACTTGGTATGGTATCATCATTTCACCCACATAGCATGTGCAAAAGAGTAGAGAGGGTTACGGCAAAAACTAGACGCACTTCGTGTACAAACTGGACAATCTCTTTCGAAGTATCAGGGTTTCTGACGAGAACGCATCTGTTACATGGGCACTTCATTTTTTTAAACTTATTACAACTCCAGACTTTTTTGGCCTTCCGTACGCTCCATTAAAAAGCGACGTCATCAATCTTCAACTCTTTCTGACATCATTTGCTATTTTTCAGTCATTTACCGATTTGTTTAGAGAGCTAACTGACCGTGAAATTGAAAATTACTACAAAATGAACTCTGAAAATGTCGAAACTTGGCATGGTATCATCATTTCACCCACATAGCATGTGCAAAAGAGTAGAGAGTGTTATGGCAAAAACTGGACGCACTTCGTGTACAAACTGGACAATCTCTTTCGGAGTATCAGGGTTTCAGACGAGAACTCATCTGTTACACTG
>NW_025229056.1:7194-8551 GCF_018294505.1 Triticum aestivum | reverse complement strand
CACTACAAAATGAAGCCTGAAAAGGTGGAAACTTGGAATGGTATCATCATTTCACCCACATAGCATGTGCAAAAGAGTAGAGAGGGTTACGGCAAAAACTAGACTCACATCGTGTACAAACTGGACAATCTCTTTCGGCGTATCAGGGTTTCGGACGAGAACTCATCTGTTACACTAGCACTTCATTTTTTTAAACTTATTACAACTCCAGACTTTTTTGCGTTCCGTACACACCATTCAAAGCGACGTCATCAATTTTCAAAACTTTCTGCCATCATTTGCTATTTTTCAGTCATTTACCGATTTGTTTAGAGAGCTAAATGACCGTGAAATTGAAAATCATTACAAAATGAACTCTGAGAATGTCGAAACTTGGCATGGTATCATCATTTCACCCACATAGCATGTGCAAAAGAGTAGAGAGGGTTAGGGCAAAAACTGGACGCACTTCGTGTACAAACTGGACAATCTCTTTCGGAGTATCAGGGTTTCGGACAAGAACTCATCTGTTACACTGGCACTTCATTTTTTAAACTTATTACAACTCCAGACATTTTTTGCGTTCTGTACGCACCATTCAAAGCGACTTCATCAATTTTCAACACTTTCTGACATCATTTGCTATTTTTCAGTCATTTACCGATTTGTTTAGAGAGCTAAATGACCGTGAAATTGAAAATCGCTACAAATGAACTCTGAAAATGTCAAAACTTGGCATGGTATCATCATTTCACCCACATAGCATGTGCAAAAGAGTAGAGAGGGTTATGGCAAAAACTAGACGCACTTCGTGTACAAACTGGACAATCTCTTTCGAAGTATCAGGGTTTCTGACGAGAACGCATCTGTTACATGGGCACTTCATTTTTTTAAACTTATGACAACTCCAGACTTTTTTGGCCTTCCGTACGCTCCATTAAAAAGCGACGTCATCAATCTTCAACTCTTTCTGACATCATTTGCTATTTTTCAGTCATTTACCGATTTGTTTAGAGAGCTAACTGACCGTGAAACTGAAAATTACTACAAAATGAACTCTGAAAATGTCGAAACTTGGCATGGTATCATCATTTCACCCACATAGCATGTGCAAAAGAGTAGAGAGTGTTATGGCAAAAACTGGACGCACTTCGTGTACAAACTGGACAATCTCTTTCGGAGTATCAGGGTTTCAGACGAGAACTCATCTGTTACACTGGCACTTCATTTTTTTAACTTATTACAACTCCAGACTTGTTTGCGTTTCGTACGCACCATTCAAAGCGACGTCATCAATTTTCAACACTTTCTGACATCATTTGCTATTTTTCAGTCATTTACCGATTTGTTTAGAGAGCTAAATGACCGTGAAATTGAA
>NW_025229056.1:4889-5780 GCF_018294505.1 Triticum aestivum | reverse complement strand
ACATAGCATGTGCAAAAGAGTAGAGAGGGTTACGGCAAAAACTGGACGCACTTCATGCACAAACTGGACAATCTCTTTCGAAGTATAAGGGTTTCTGACGAGAACGCATCTGTTACATGGGCACTTCATTTTTTTAAACTTATTACAACTCCAGACTTTTTTGGCCTTCCGTACGCACCATTCAAAGGGACATCATCAATCTTCAACACTTTCTGACATCATTTGCTATTTTTCAGTCATTTACCGATTTGTTTAGAGAGCTAACTGACCGCGAAATTGAAAATCACTACAAAATGAACTCTGAAAATATCGAAACTTGGCATGGTATCATCATTTCACCCACATAGCATGTGCAAAAGAGTAGAGAGTGTTATCGCAAAAAACGGACGCACTTCGTGTACAAACTGTGCAATCTCTTTCGGAGTATCAGGGTTTCAGACGAGAACTCATCTGTTACACTGGCACTTCATTTTCTAAACATATTACAACTCCAGACTTGTTTGCGTTTCGTACGCACCATTCAAAGCGACGTCATCAATTTTCAACACTTCCTGACATCATTTGCTATTTTTCAGTCATTTACCGATTTGTTTAGAGAGCTAAATGACCGTGGAATTGAAAATCATTACAAAATGAACTCTGAGAATGTCGAAACTTGGCATGGTATCATCATTTCACCCACATAGCATGTGCAAAAGAGTAGAGAGGGTTAGGGCAAAAACTGGACGCACTTCGTGTACAAACTGGACAATCTCTTTCGGAGTATCAGGGTTTCGGACAAGAACTCATCTGTTACACTGGCACTTCATTTTTTAAACTTATTACAACTCCAGATATTTTTTGCGTTCTGTACGCACCATTCAAAGCGACTTCATCAATTTTCAACACTTT
>NW_025229056.1:0-1380 GCF_018294505.1 Triticum aestivum | reverse complement strand
GGCAAAAACTGGACGCACTTCGTGTACAAACTGGACAATCTCTTTCGGAGTATCAGGGTTTCAGACGAGAACTCATCTGTTACACTGGCACTTCATTTTTTTAACTTATTACAACTCCAGACTTGTTTGCGTTTCGTACGCACCATTCAAAGCGACGTCATCAATTTTCAACACTTTCTGACATCATTTGCTATTTTTCAGTCATTTACCGATTT
The DNA here is from genome assembly GCF_018294505.1 of Triticum aestivum. Lineage (NCBI taxonomy): Eukaryota > Viridiplantae > Streptophyta > Magnoliopsida > Poales > Poaceae > Triticum > Triticum aestivum. Next base: position 1,165 of record NW_025229056.1, on the reverse strand, counting down.
GTTTAGAGAGCTAAATGACCGTGAAATTGAAAATCATTACAAAATGAACTCTGAGAATGTCGAAACTTGGCATGGTATCATCATTTCACCAACATAGCATGTGCAAAAGAGTAGAGAGGGTTAGGGCAAAAACTGGACGCACTTCGTGTACAAACTGGACAATCTCTTTCGGAGTATCAGGGTTTCGGACAAGAACTCATCTGTTACACTCGCACTTCATTTTTTAAACTTATTACAACTCCAGACATTTTTTGCGTTCCGTACGCACCATTCAAAGCGACTTCATCAATTTTCAACACTTTCTGACATCATTTGCTATTTTTCAGTCATTTACCGATTTGTTTAGAGAGCTAAATGACCGTGAAAATTAAAATCATTACAAAATGAACTCTGAAAATGTCGAAACTTGGTATGGTATCATCATTTCACCCACATAGTATGTGGAAAAGAGTAGAGAGGGTTATGGCAAAAACTGGACGCACTTCGTGCACAAACTGGACAATCTCTTTCGAAGTATCAGGGTTTCTGACGAGAACGCATCTGTTACATGGGCACTTCATTTTTTTAAACTTATTACAACTCCAGACTTTTTTGGCCTTCCGTACGCACCATTCAAAGGGACATCATCAATCTTCAACACTTTCTGACATCATTTTCTATTTTTCAGTCATTTACCGATTTGTTTAGAGAGCTAACTGACCGTGAAATTGAAAATCACTACAAAATGAACTCTGAAAATATCGAAACTTGGCATGGTATCATCATTTCACCCACATAGCATGTGCAAAAGAGTAGAGAGTGTTACGGCAAAAACTGGACGCACTTCGTGTACAAACTGGACAATCTCTTTCGGAGTATCAGGGTTTCAGACGAGAACTCATCTGTTACACTGGCACTTCATTTTTTTAACTTATTACAACTCCAGACTTGTTTGCGTTTCGTACGCACCATTCAAAGCGACGTCATCAATTTTCAACACTTTCTGACATCATTTGCTATTTTTCAGTCATTTACCGATTTGTTTAGAGAGCTAAATGACCGTGAAATTGAAAATCATTACAAAATGAACTCTGAGAATGTCGAAACTTGGCATGGTATCATCATTTCACCAACATAGCATGTGCAAAAGAGTAGAGAGTGTTATCGCAAAAACTGGACGCACTTC
>NW_025229055.1:29009-29653 GCF_018294505.1 Triticum aestivum | reverse complement strand
TGATATCATTTGCTATTTTTTAGTCGTTTACCGATTTGTTTAGAGAGCTAAATGACCGTGAAATTGAAAATCACTACAAAATGAACTCTGAAAATGTCAAAACTTGGCATGGTGTCATCATTTCACCCACACAGCATGTGCAAAAGAGTAGAGAGGGTTACGGCAAAAACTGGACGCACTTCGTGTACAAACTGGACAATCTCTTTTGGAGTATCAGGGTTTCGGACGAGAACTCATCTGTTACACTGGCACTTCATTTTTTAAAACTTATTACAACTCCAGACTTTTTTGCGTTCCGTACGCACCATTCAAAGCGACGTCATAAATTTTCAACACTTGCTGACATCATTTGCTATTTTTTAGTCATTTACCGATTTGTTTAGAGAGCTAAATGACCGTGAAATTGAAAATCACTACAAAATGAACTCTGAAAATGTCAAAACTTGGCATGGTATCATCATTTCACCCACATAGCATGTGCAAAGGAGTAGAGAGGGTTACGGCAAAAACTGGACGCACTTCTTGTTCAAACTGGGCAATCTCTTTCCGAGTATCAGGGTTTCGGACGAGAACTCATCTGTTACACTGGCACTTCATTTTTTTTAACTTACTACAACTCCAGACTTTTTTTGCGTTCCGTACGC
>NW_025229055.1:26809-27365 GCF_018294505.1 Triticum aestivum | reverse complement strand
ACGTTATCAATTTCCAAAACTTTCTGACATCATTTGCTATTTTTTAGTCATTTACCGATTTGTTTAGAGAGCTAAATGACCGTGAAATTGAAAATCACTACAAAAAGAACTCTGAAAATGTCGAAACTTTGCATGGTATCATCATTTCACCCACATAGGATGTGCAAAAGAGTATATTGGGTTACGGCAAAAACTGGATGCACTTCGTGTACAAACTGGACAATCTCTTTCGGAGAATCAGGGTTTCGGACGAGAACTCATCTGTTACACTGGCACTTCATTATTTAAAACTTATTACAACTGCAGACTTTTTTTGCGTTCCGTACGCACCATTCAAAGCGACGTCATCAATTTTCAACACTTTCTGACATCATTTGCTATTTTTTAGTCATTTACCGATTTTTTTAGAGAGCTAAATGACCGTGAAATTGAAAATCACTACAAAATGAACTCTGAAAATGTCGAAACTTGGCATGGTGTCATCATTTCACCCACATAGCATGTGCAAAAGAGTAGAGAGGGTTACGGCAAAAACTGGACGCACTTCGTGTACAAA
>NW_025229055.1:26204-26799 GCF_018294505.1 Triticum aestivum | reverse complement strand
CGTGTACAAACTGGACAATCTCTTTCGAAGTATCAGGGTTTCTGACGAGAACTCATCTGTTACATGGGCACTTCATTTTTTGAACTTAATACAAATCCAGACTTTTTTGCGTTCCGTACACACCATTCAAAGCGATGTCATCAATTTAAAAAATTTCTGACATCATTTGCTATTTTTTAGTCATTTACCGATTTGTTTAGAGAGCTAAATGACCGTGAAATTGAAAATCACTACAAAATGAACTCTGAAAATGTCGAAACTTGGCATGGTGTCATCATTTCACCCACATAGCATGTGCAAAAGAGTAGAGAGGGTTACGGCAAAAACTGGACGCACTTCGTGTACAAACTGGACAATCTCTTTTGGAGTATCAGGGTTTCTGACGAGAACTCATCTGTTACACTGGCACTTCATTTTTTAAAACTTATTACAACTCCAGACTTTTTTTGCGTTCCGTACGCACCATTCAAAGCGACATCATCAATTTCCAAAACTTTCTGACATGATTTGCTATGTTTTAGTCATTTACCGATTTGTTTAGAGAGCTAAATGACCGTGAAATTGAAAATCACTACAAAATGAACTCTGAAAATGT
>NW_025229055.1:25254-25731 GCF_018294505.1 Triticum aestivum | reverse complement strand
CACACCATTCAAAGCGACGTCATCAATTTCCAAAACTTTCTGACATCATTTGCTATTTTTTAGTCATTTACCGATTTGTTTAGAGAGCTAAATGGCCGTGAAATTGAAAATCACTACAAAATGAACTCTGAAAATGTCGAAACTTGGCATGGTATCATCATTTCACCCACATAGCATGTGCAAAGGAGTAGAGAGGGTTACGGCAAAAACTGGACGCACTTCGTGTTCAAACTGGACAATCTCTTTCCGAGTATCAGGGTTTCGGACAAGAACTCATCTGTTACACTGGCACTTCATTTTTTTTAACTTATTACAACTCCAGACTTTTTTTGCGTTCCGTACGCACCATTCAAAGCGACGTCATCAATTTTCAACACTTTCTGACATCATTTTCTATTTTTTAGTCGTTTACCGATTTGTTTAGAGAGCTAAATGACCGTGAAATTGAAAATCACTACAAAATGAACTCTGAAAATG
>NW_025229055.1:21917-22656 GCF_018294505.1 Triticum aestivum | reverse complement strand
TATTACAACTCCAGACTTTTTTTGCGTTCCGTACGCACCATTCAAAGAGACGTCACCAATTTTCAACACTTTCTGACATCATTTGCTATTTTTTAGTCATTTACCGATTTGTTTAGAGAGCTAAATGACCGTGAAATTGAAGATCACTACAAAATGAACTCTGAAAATGTGGAAACTTGGCATGGTATCATCATTTCACGCACATAGCATGTGCAAAAGAGTAGAGAGGGTTACGGAAAAAACTGGACGCACTTCATGTACAAACTGGACAATCTCTTTCGAAGTATCAGGGTTTCTGACGAGAACTCATCCGTTACATGGGCACTTCATTTTTTTGAACTTATTACAACTCCAGACTTTTTTGCGTTCCGTACACACCATTCAAAGCGACGTCATCAATTTCCAAAACTTTCTGACATCATTTGCTATTTTTTAGTCATTTACCGATTTGTTTAGAGAGCTAAATGACCGTGAAATTGAAAATCACTACAAAATGAACTCTGAAAATGTCGAAACTTTGCATGGTATCATCATTTCACCCACATAGTATGTGCAAAAGAGTAGATTGGGTTACGGCAAAAACTGGACGCACTTCGTGTACAAACTGGACAATCTCTTTCGGAGTATCAGGGTTTCGGACGAGAACTCATCTGTTACACTGGCACTTCATTTTTTTAAACTTATTACAACTCCAGACTTTTTTGCGTTCCGTACGCACCATTCAAAGCGACGTCATCAA
>NW_025229055.1:21209-21907 GCF_018294505.1 Triticum aestivum | reverse complement strand
ACTTGGCATGGTATCATCATTTCACCCACATAGCATGTGCAAAAGGGTAGAGAGGGTTATGGTAAAAACTGGACGCACTTCGTGTACAAACTGGACAATCTCTTTCGAAGTATCAGGGTTTCTGACGAGAACTCATATGTTACATGGGCACTTCATTTTTTTAAGCTTATTACAAATCCAGACTTTTTTTGCGTTCCGTACACACCATTCAAAGCGACGTCATCAATTTTCAAAACTTTCTGACATCATTTGCTATTTTTTAGTCATTTACCGATTTGGTTAGAGAGCTAAATGACCGTGAAATTGAAAATCACTACAAAATGAACTCTGAAAATGTCGAAACTTGGCATGGTATCATCATTTCACCCACATAGGATGTGCAAAAGAGTAGAGAGGGTTACGACAAAAACTGGACGCACTTCGTGTACAAACTGGGCAATCTCTTTCGGAGTATGAGGTTTCTGACGAGAACTCATCTGTTACACTTGCACTTCATTTTTTTAAACATATTACAACTCCAGACTTTTTTTGCGTTCCGTACGCACCATTCAAAGAGACGTCACCAATTTTCAACACTTTCTGACATCATTTGCTATTTTTTAGTCATTTACCGATTTGTTTAGAGAGCTAAATGACCGTGAAATTGAAGATCACTACAAAATGAACTCTGAAAATGTGGAAACTTGGCATGGTATCAT
>NW_025229055.1:19746-21199 GCF_018294505.1 Triticum aestivum | reverse complement strand
TTCTGACATCATTTGCTATTTTTTAGTCATTTACCGATTTGTTTAGAGAGCTAAATGACCGTGAAATTGAAAATCACTACAAAATGAACTCTAAATATGTCGAAACTTGGCATGGTATCATCATTTCACCCACATAGCGTGTGCAAAAGGGTAGAGAGGGTTATGGTACAAACTGGACGCACTTCGTGTACAAACTGGACAATCTCTTTCGAAGTATCAGGGTTTCTGACGAGAACTCATATGTTACATGGGCACTTCATTTTTTTAAACTTATTACAACTCCAGACTTTTTTTGCGTTCCGTACACACCATTCAAAGCGACGTCATCAATTTTCAAAACTTTCTGACATCATTTGCTATTTTTTAGTCATTTACCGATTTGGTTAGAGAGCTAAATGACCGTGAAATTGAAAATCACTACAAAATGAACTCTGAAAATGTCAAAACTTGGCATGGTATCATCATTTCACCCACATAGGATGTGCAAAAGAGTAGAGAGGGTTACGACAAAAACTGGACGCACTTCGTGTACAAACTGGACAATATCTTTCGGAGTATCAGGTTTCGTACGAGAACTCATCTGTTACACTTGCACTTCATTTTTTTAAACTTATTACAACTCCAGACTTTTTTTGCGTTCCGTACGCACCATTGAAAGCGACGTCATCAATTTTCAACACTTTCTGACATCATTTGCTATTTTTCAGTCATTTACCGATTTGTTTAGAGAGCTAAATGACGGTGAAATTGAAAATCACTACAAAATGAACTTTGAAAATGTGGAAACTTGGCATGGTATCATCGTTTCACCCACATACCATGTGCAAAAGAGTAGAGAGGGTTACGGAAAAAACTGGACGCACTTCGTGTACAAACTGGACAATCTCTTTCGAAGTATCAGGGTTTCTGACGAGAACTCATCCGTTACATGGGCACTTCATTTTTTTGAACTTATTACAACTCCAGACTTTTTTGCGTTCCGTACACACCATTCAAAGCGACGTCATCAATTTCCAAAACTTTCTGACATCATTTGCTATTTTTTAGTCATTTACCGATTTGTTTAGAGAGCTAAATGACCGTGAAATTGAAAATCACTACAAAATGAGCTCTGAAAATGTCGAAACTTTGCATGGTATCATCATTTCACCCACATAGGATGTGCAAAAGAGTAGATTGGGTTACGGCAAAAACTGGACGCACTTCGTTTACAAACTGGACAATCTCTTTCGGAGTATCAGGGTTTCGGACGAGAACTCATCTGTTACACTGGCACTTCATTTTTTTAAACTTATTACAACTCCAGACTTTTTTGCGTTCCGTACGCACCATTCAAAGCGACATCATCAATTTTCAACACTTTCTGACATCATTTGCTATTTTTTAGTCATTTACCGATTTGTTTAGAGAGCTAAATGACCGTGAAATTGAAAATCACTACAAAATGAACTCT
>NW_025229055.1:19141-19736 GCF_018294505.1 Triticum aestivum | reverse complement strand
GGATGCACTTCGTGTACAAACTGGACAATCTCTTTCGGAGTATCAGGGTTTCGGACGAGAACTCATCTGTTACACTGGCACTTCATTTTTTTAAACTTATTACAACTCCAGACTTTTTTGCGTTCCGTACGCACCATTCAAAGCGACGTCATCAATTTTTAACACTTTCTGACATCATTTGCTGTTTTTTAGTCATTTACCGATTTGTTTAGAGAGCTAAATGACCGTGAAATTGAAAATCACTACAAAATGAACTCTGAAAATGTCGAAACTTGGCATGGTGTCATCATTTCACCCACATAGCATGTGCAAAAGAGTAGAGAGGGTTACGGCAAAAACTGGACGCACTTCGTGTACAAACTGGACAATCTCTTTCCGAGTATCAGGGTTTCGGACGAGAACTCATCTGTTACATGGGCACTTCATTTTTTTGAACTTATTACAACTCCAGACTTTTTTTGCGTTCCGTACACACCATTCAAAGCGACGTCATCAATTTCCAAAACTTTCTGACATCATTTGCTATTTTTTAGTCATTTACCGATTTGTTTAAGGAGCTAAATGACCGTGAAATTGAAAATCACTACAAAATGAA
>NW_025229055.1:12238-13635 GCF_018294505.1 Triticum aestivum | reverse complement strand
AAAAACTGGACGCACTTCGTGTACAAACTGGACAATCTCTTTCGAAGTATCAGGGTTTCTGACGAGAACTCATCTGTTACATGGGCACTTCATTTTTTTGAACTTATTACAACTCCAGACTTTTTTGCGTTCCATACACACCATTCAAAGCGACGTCATCAATTTCCAAAACTTTCTGACATCATTTGCTATTTTTTAGTCATTTACCGATTTGTTTAGAGAGCTAAATGACCGTGAAATTGAAAATCACTACAAAATGAACTCTAAAAATGTCGAAACTTGGCATGGTATCATCATTTCACCCACATAGCGTGTGCAAAAGGGTAGAGAGGGTTATGGTACAAACTGGACGCACTTCGTGTGCAAACTGGACAATCTCTTTCGAAGTATCAGGGTTTCTGACGAGAACTCATATGTTACATGGGCACTTCATTTTTTTTAACTTATTACAACTCCAGACTTTTTTTGCGTTCCGTACACACCATTCAAAGCGACGTCATCAATTTTCAAAACTTTCTGACATCATTTGCTATTTTTTAGTCATTTACCGATTTGGTTAGAGAGCTAAATGACCGTGAAATTGAAAACCACTACAAAATGAACTCTGAAAATGTCAAAACTTGGCATGGTATCATCATTTCACCCACATAGGATGTGCAAAAGAGTAGAGAGGGTTACGACAAAAACTGGACGCACTTCGTGTACAAACTGGACAATCTCTTTCGGAGTATCAGGTTTCGTACGAGAACAAATCTGTTACACTTGCACTTCATTTTTTTAAACTTATTACAACTCCAGACTTTTTTTGCGTTCCGTACGCACCATTCAAAGCGACGTCATCAATTTTCAACACTTTCTGACATCATTTGGTATTTTTCAGTCATTTACCGATTTGTTTAGAGAGCTAAATGACCGTGAAATTGAAAATCACTACAAAATGAACTTTGAAAATGTGGAAACTTGGCATGGTATCATCATTTCACCCACATACCATGTGCAAAAGAGTAGAGAGGGTTACGGAAAAAACTGGACGCACTTCGTGTACAAACTGGACAATCTCTTTCGAAGTATCAGGGTTTCTGACGAGAACTCATCTGTTACAGGGGCACTTCATTTTTTTAAACTTATTACAACTCCAGACTTTTTTGCATTCCGTACACACCATCCAAAGCGACATCATCAATTTCCAAAACTTTCTGACATGATTTGCTATTTTTTAGTCATTTACCGATTTGTTTAGAGAGCTAAATGACCGTGAAATTGAAAATCACTACAAAATGAACTCTGAAAATGTCGAAACTTGGCATGGTATCATCATTTCACCCACATAGCATGTGCAAAAGAGTAGAGAGGGTTACGGCAAAAACTGGACGCACTTCGTGTACAAACTGGACAAT
>NW_025229055.1:10905-11747 GCF_018294505.1 Triticum aestivum | reverse complement strand
CTATTTTTTAGTCATTTACCGATTTGGTTAGAGAGCTAAATGACCGTGAAATTGAAAACCACTACAAAATGAACTCTGAAAATGTCAAAACTTGGCATGGTATCATCATTTCACCCACATAGGATGTGCAAAAGAGTAGAGAGGGTTACGACAAAAACTGGACGCACTTCGTGTACAAACTGGACAATCACTTTCGGAGTATCAGGTTTCGTACGAGAACTCATCTGTTACACTTGCACTTCATTTTTTTAAACTTATTACAACTCCAGACTTTTTTTGCGTTCCGTACGCACCATTCAAAGCGACGTCATCAATTTTCAACACTTTCTGACATCATTTGCTATTTTTCAGTCATTTACCGATTTGTTTAGAGAGCTAAATGACCGTGAAATTGAAAATCACTACAAAATGAACTTTGAAAATGTGGAAACTTGGCATGGTATCATCATTTCACCCACATACCATGTGCAAAAGAGTAGAGAGGGTTACGAAAAAACTGGACGCACTTCGTGTACAAACTGGACAATCTCTTTCGAAGTATCAGGGTTTCTGACGAGAACTCATCCGTTACATGGGCACTTCATTTTTTTGAACTTATTACAACTCCAGACTTTTTTGCGTTCCGTACACACCATTCAAAGCGACGTCATCAATTTCCAAAACTTTCTGACATCATTTGCTATTTTTTAGTCATTTACCGATTTGTTTAGAGAGCTAAATGACCATGAAATTGAAAATCACTACAAAATGAACTCTGAAAATGTCGAAACTTGGCATGGTATCATCATTTCACCCACATAGCATGTGCAAAAGAGTAGAGAGGGTTACGGCAAAAACTGGAC
>NW_025229055.1:7568-8145 GCF_018294505.1 Triticum aestivum | reverse complement strand
CACTACAAAATGAACTCTGAAAATGTCAAAACTTGGCATGGTATCATCATTTCACCCACATAGGATGTGCAAAAGAGTAGAGAGGGTTACGACAAAAACTGGACGCACTTCGTGTACAAACTGGACAATCTCTTTCGGAGTATCAGGTTTCGTACGAGAACTCATTTGTTACACTTGCACTTCATTTTTTTAAACTTATTACAACTCCAGACTTTTTTTGCGTTCCGTACGCACCATTCAAAGCGACGTCATCAATTTTCAACACTTTCTGACATCATTTGCTATTTTTCAGTCATTTACCGATTTGTTTAGAGAGCTAAATGACCGTGAAATTGAAAATCACTACAAAATGAACTTTGAAAATGTGGAAACTTGGCATGGTATCATCATTTCACCCACATACCATGTGCAAAAGAGTAGAGAGGGTTACGGAAAAAACTGGACGCACTTCGTGTACAAACTGGACAATCTCTTTCGAAGTATCAGGGTTTCTGACGAGAACTCATCCGTTACATGGGCACTTCATTTTTTTGAACTTATTACAACTCCAGACTTTTTTGCGTTCCGTACACACCAT
>NW_025229055.1:6780-7558 GCF_018294505.1 Triticum aestivum | reverse complement strand
AACTGGACGCACTTCGTGTACAAACTGCACAATCTCTTTCGAAGTATCAGGCTTTCTGACGAGAACTCATCTGTTACATGGGTACTTCATTTTTTTAAACTTATTACAAGTCCATACTTTTTTGCGTTCCGTGCACACCATTCAAAGCGTCGTCATCAATTTTCAAAACTTTCTGACATCATTTGCTATTTTTTAGTCATTTACCGATTTGTTTAGAGAGCTAAATGACCGTGAAATTGAAAATCACTACAAAATGAACTCTAAAAATGTCGAAACATGGCATGGTATAATCATTTCACCCACATAGCATGTGCAAAAGAGTAGAGAGGGTTACGGCAAAAACTGGACGCACTTCGTGTACAAACTGGACAATCTCTTTCGAAGTATCAGGGTTTCTGATGAGAACTCATCTGTTACATGGGCACTTCATTTTTTTAAACTTATTACAACTCCAGACTTTTGTTGTGTTCCGTACACACCATTCAAAGCGACGTCATCAATTTTCAAAACTTTCTGACATCATTTGCTATTTTCAGTCATTTACTGATTTGTTTAGAGAGCTAAATGACCGTGAAATTGAAAATCACTACAAAATGAACTCTGAAAATGGCGAAACTTGGCATGGTATCATCATTTCACCCACATAGCATGTGCAAAAGAGTAGAGAGGGTTACGGCAAAAATTGGATGCACTTCGTGTACAAACTTGACAATATCTTTCGAAGTATCAGGGTATCTGACGAGAACTCATCTGTTACATGGGCATTTCATTTTTTAAG
>NW_025229055.1:3324-6770 GCF_018294505.1 Triticum aestivum | reverse complement strand
TACACACCATTCAAAGCGACGTCATCAATTTCCAAAACTTTCTGACATCATTTGCTATTTTTTAGTCATTTACCGATTTGTTTAGAGAGCTAAATGACCGTGAAATTGAAAATCACTACAAAATGAACTCTAAAAATGTCGAAACTTGGCATGGTATCATCATTTCACCCACATAGCGTGTGCAAAAGGGTAGAGAGGGTTATGGTACAAACTGGACGCACTTCGTGTACAAACTGGACAATCTCTTTCGAAGTATCAGGGTTTCTGACGAGAACTCATATGTTACATGGGCACTTCATTTTTTTAAACTTATTACAACTCCAGACTTTTTTTGCGTTCCGTACACACCATTCAAAGCGACGTCATCAATTTTCAAAACTTTCTGACTTCATTTGCTATTTTTTAGTCATTTACCGATTTGGTTAGAGAGCTAAATGACCGTGAAATTGAAAATCACTACAAAATGAACTCTGAAAATGTCAAAACTTGGCATGGTATCATCATTTCACCCACATAGGATGTGCAAAAGAGTAGAGAGGGTTACGACAAAAACTGGACGCACTTCGTGTACAAACTGGACAATCTCTTTCGGAGTATCAGGTTTCGTACGAGAACTCATTTGTTACACTTGCACTTCATTTTTTTAAACTTATTACAACTCCAGACTTTTTTTGCGTTCCGTACGCACCATTCAAAGCGACGTCATCAATTTTCAACACTTTCTGACATCATTTGCTATTTTTCAGTCATTTACCGATTTGTTTAGAGAGCTAAATGACCGTGAAATTGAAAATCACTACAAAATGAACTTTGAAAATGTGGAAACTTGGCATGGTATCATCATTTCACCCACATACCATGTGCAAAAGAGTAGAGAGGGTTACGGAAAAAACTGGACGCACTTCGTGTACAAACTGGACAATCTCTTTCGAAGTATCAGGGTTTCTGACGAGAACTCATCCGTTACATGGGCACTTCATTTTTTTGAACTTATTACAACTCCAGACTTTTTTGCGTTCCGTACACACCATTCAAAGCGACGTCATCAATTTCCAAAACTTTCTGACATCATTTGCTATTTTTTAGTCATTTACCGATTTGTTTAGAGAGCTAAATGACCGTGAAATTGAAAATCACTACAAAATGAACTCTAAAAATGTCGAAACTTGGCATGGTATCATCATTTCACCCACATAGCGTGTGCAAAAGGGTAGAGAGGGTTATGGTACAAACTGGACGCACTTCGTGTACAAACTGGACAATCTCTTTCGAAGTATCAGGGTTTCTGACGAGAACTCATATGTTACATGGGCACTTCATTTTTTTAAACTTATTACAACTCCAGACTTTTTTTGCGTTCCGTACACACCATTCAAAGCGACGTCATCAATTTTCAAAACTTTCTGACATCATTTGCTATTTTTTAGTCATTTACCGATTTGGTTAGAGAGCTAAATGACCGTGAAATTGAAAACCACTACAAAATGAACTCTGAAAATGTCAAAACTTGGCATGGTATCATCATTTCACCCACATAGGATGTGCAAAAGAGTAGAGAGGGTTACGACAAAAACTGGACGCACTTCGTGTACAAACTGGACAATCACTTTCGGAGTATCAGGTTTCGTACGAGAACTCATCTGTTACACTTGCACTTCATTTTTTTAAACTTATTACAACTCCAGACTTTTTTTGCGTTCCGTACGCACCATTCAAAGCGACGTCATCAATTTTCAACACTTTCTGACATCATTTGCTATTTTTCAGTCATTTACCGATTTGTTTAGAGCTAAATGACCGTGAAATTGAAAATCACTACAAAATGAACTTTGAAAATGTGGAAACTTGGCATGGTATCATCATTTCACCCACAAACCATGTGCAAAAGAGTAGAGAGGGTTACGGAAAAAACTGGACGCACTTCGTGTACAAACTGGACAATCTCTTTCGAAGTATCAGGGTTTCTGACGAGAACTCATCCGTTACATGGGCACTTCATTTTTTTGAACTTATTACAACTCCAGACTTTTTTGCGTTCCGTACACACCATTCAAAGCGACGTCATCAATTTCCAAAACTTTCTGACAACATTTGCTATTTTTTAGTCATTTACCGATTTGTTTAGAGAGCTAAATGACCATGAAATTGAAAATCACTACAAAATGAACTCTGAAAATGTCGAAACTTGGCATGGTATCATCATTTCAGCCACATAGCATGTGCAAAATAGTAGAGAGGGTTACGGCAAAAACTGGACGCACTTCGTGTACAAACTGGACAATCTCTTTCGAAGTATCAGGGTTTCTGACGAGAACTCATCTGTTACATGGGCACTTCATTTTTTTGAACTTATTACAACTCCAGACTTTTTTGCGTTCCATACACACCATTCAAAGCGACGTCATCAATTTCCAAAACCTTCTGACATCATTTGCTATTTTTTAGTCATTTACCGATTTGTTTAGAGAGCTAAATGACCGTGAAATTGAAAATCACTACAAAATGAACTCTAAATATGTCGAAACTTGGCATGGTATCATCATTTCACCCACATAGCGTGTGCAAAAGGGTAGAGAGGGTTATGGTACAAACTGGACGCACTTCGTGTACAAACTGGACAATCTCTTTCGAAGTATCAGGGTTTCTGACGAGAACTCATATGTTACATGGGCACTTCATTTTTTTAAACTTATTACAACTCCAGACTTTTTTTGCGTTCCGTACACACCATTCAAAGCGACGTCATCAATTTTCAAAACTTTCTGACATCATTTGCTATTTTTTTGTCATTTACCGGTTTGGTTAGAGAGCTAAATGACCGTGAAATTGAAAACCACTACAAAATGAACTCTGAAAATGTCAAAACTTGGCATGGTATCATCATTTCACCCACATAGGATGTGCAAAAGAGCAGAGAGGGTTACGACAAAAACTGGACGCACTTCGTGTACAAACTGGACAATCTCTTTCGGAGTATCAGGTTTCGTACGAGAACTCATCTGTTACACTTGCACTTCATTTTTTAAAACTTATTACAACTCCAGACTTTTTTTGCGTTCCGTACGCACCATTCAAAGCGACGTCATCAATTTTCAACACTTTCTGACATCATTTGCTATTTTTCAGTCATTTACCGATTTGTTTAGAGCTAAATGACCGTGAAATTGAAAATCACTACAAAATGAACTTTGAAAATGTGGAAACTTGGCATGGTATCATCATTTCACCCACAAACCATGTGCAAAAGAGTAGAGAGGGTTACGGAAAAAACTGGACGCACTTCGTGTACAAACTGGACAATCTCTTTCGAAGTATCAGGGTTTCTGACGAGAACTCATCCGTTACATGGGCACTTCATTTTTTTGAACTTATTACAACTCCAGACTTTTTTGCGTTCCGTACACACCATTCAAAGCGACGTCATCAATTTCCAAAACTTTCTGACA
>NW_025229055.1:0-1373 GCF_018294505.1 Triticum aestivum | reverse complement strand
CACTACAAAATGAACTCTGAAAATGTCAAAACTTGGCATGGTATCATCATTTCACCCACATAGGATGTGCAAAAGAGTAGAGAGGGTTACGACAAAAACTGGACGCACTTCGTGTACAAACTGGACAATCTCTTTCGGAGTATCAGGTTTCGTACGAGAACTCATTTGTTACACTTGCACTTCATTTTTTTAAACTTATTACAACTCCAGACTTTTTTTGCGTTCCGTACGCACCATTCAAAGCGACGTCATCAATTTTCAACACTTTCTGACATCATTTGCTATTTTTCAGTCATTTACCGATTTGTTTAGAGAGCTAAATGACCGTGAAATTGAAAATCACTACAAAATGAACTTTGAAAATGTGGAAACTTGGCATGGTATCATCATTTCACCCACATACCATGTGCAAAAGAGTAGAGAGGGTTACGGAAAAAACTGGACGCACTTCGTGTACAAACTGGACAATCTCTTTCGAAGTATCAGGGTTTCTGACGAGAACTCATCCGTTACATGGGCACTTCATTTTTTTGAACTTATTACAACTCCAGACTTTTTTGCGTTCCGTACACACCATCCAAAGAGACGTCATCAATTTCCAAAACTTTCTGACATCATTTGCTATTTTTTAGTCATTTACCGATTTGTTTAGAGAGCTAAATGACCGTGAAATTGAAAATCACTACAAAATGAGCTCTGAAAATGTCGAAACTTTGCATGGTATCATCATTTCACCCACATAGGATGTGCAAAAGAGTAGATTGGGTTACGGCAAAAACTGGACGCACTTCGTGTACAAACTGGACAATCTCTTTCGGAGTATCAGGGTTTCGGACGAGAACTCATCTGTTACACTGGCACTTCATTTTTTTAAACTTATTACAACTCCAGACTTTTTTGCGTTCCGTACGCACCATTCAAAGCGACGTCATCAATTTTCAACACTTTCTGACATCATTTGCTATTTTTCAGTCATTTACCGATTTGTTTAGAGAGCTAAATGACCGTGAAATTGAAAATCACTACAAAATGAACTTTGAAAATGTGGAAACTTGGCATGGTATCATCATTTCACCCACAAACCATGTGCAAAAGAGTAGAGAGGGTTACGGAAAAAACTGGACGCACTTCGTGTACAAACTGGACAATCTCTTTCGAAGTATCAGGGTTTCTGACGAGAACTCATCCGTTACATGGGCACTTCATTTTTTTGAACTTATTACAACTCCAGACTTTTTTGCGTTCCGTACACACCATTCAAAGCGACGTCATCAATTTCCAAAACTTTCTGACATCATTTGCTATTTTTTAGTCATTTACCGATTTGTTTAGAGAGCTAAATGACCGTGAAATTGAAAATCACTACAAAATGA
>NW_025229054.1:29029-29659 GCF_018294505.1 Triticum aestivum | reverse complement strand
TTTTTGCCGTAACCCTCTCAACTTTATTGCACATGCTATGTGGATGAAATGATGATACCATGCCAACTTTCAACCTTTTCGGAGTTCATTTGAAATGCTTTTCAATTTTATGGTCTTATAGCTCAAAATAATTAGTAAATGCATGAAAAATAACAGATGAAGTCAGAAAGGATTGAAAAACGATGACGTGGCTCTGAATGGTGCATTTTGAACACACAAAAAGTCAGGAGTTCAAATAAGATTTAAAAAATGAAATCCCTTTGTAACAGACGAGTTTCCGTATGAAATCATGATACTTTGAAAGAGATTGTCCGTTTTGAACACGAAGTGCATCCAGTTTTTTCCGTAACCCTCTCAACTTTATTGCACATGCTATGTGGATGAAATGATGATAGCCTGCCAACTTTCAACCTTTTCAGAGTTCATTTGAAATGATTTTCTATTTTCGGGTCTTATAGCTCAAAATAATTAGTAAGTGCATGAAAAATAACAAATGAAGTCAGAAAGGATTGAAAAATGATGATGTGGCTTTGAATGGTGCATTTTGAACACACAAAAAGTCAGGAGTTCAAATAAGATTTTAAAAAATGAAATCCCTTTGTAACAGACGAGTTTCCGTATGAAATCCTG
>NW_025229054.1:28387-28898 GCF_018294505.1 Triticum aestivum | reverse complement strand
TGATACTTTGAAAGAGATTGTCCGTTTTGTACACGAAGTGCATCCAGTTTTTGCCGTAACCCTCTCAACTATCTTGCACATGCTATGTGGATGAAATGATGATACCATGCCAACTTTCAACCTTTTCAGAGTTCATTTGAAATGCTTTTCAATTTTATGGTCTTATAGCTCAAAATAATTAGTAAATGCATGAAAAATAACAGATGAAGTCAGAAAGGATTGAAAAACGATGACGTGGCTCTGAATGGTGCATTTTGAACACACAAAAAGTTAGGAGTTCAAATAAGATTTAAAAAATGAAATCCCTTTGTAACAGACGAGTTTCCGTATGAAATCCTGATACTTTGAAAGAGATTGTCCGTTTTGAACACGAAATGCATCCAGTTTTTGCCGTAACCCTCTCAACTTGATTGCACATGCTATGTGGATGAAATGATGATACCATGCCAACTTTCAACCTTTTCAGAGTTCATTTGAAATGCTTTTCAATTTTCGGGTCTTATAGCTCAAA
>NW_025229054.1:20292-21170 GCF_018294505.1 Triticum aestivum | reverse complement strand
ATACCATGCCAACTTTCAACCTTTTCAGAGTTCATTTGAAATGCTTTTCAATTTTATGGTCTTATAGCTCAAAATAATTAGTAAATGCATGAAAAATAACAAATGAAGTCAGAAAGGATTGAAAAATGATGATGTGGCTTCGAATGTTGCACTTTGAACACACAAAAAGTCAGGAGTTCAAATAAGTTTTCAAAAATGAAATCCCTTTCTAACAGACGAGTTTCCGTATGAAATCCTGATACTCTGAAAGAGATTGTCCGTTTTGTACACGAAGTGCATCCAGTTTTTGCCGTAACCCTCTCAACTTTCTTGCACATGCTATGTGGATGAAATGATGATACCATGCCAACTTTCAACCTTTTCAGAGTTCATTTGAAATGCTTTTCAATTTTATGGTCTTATAGCTCAAAATAATTAGTAAGTGCATGAAAAATAACAAATGAAGTCAGAAAGGATTGAAAAATGATGATCTGGCTTTGAATGGTGCATTTTGAACACACAAAAAGTCAGGAGTTCAAATAAGATTTAAAAAATGAAATCCCTTTGTAACAGACGAGTTTCTGTATGAAATCCTGATACTTTGAAAGAGATTGTCCGTTATGTACACGAAGTGCATCCAGTTTTTGCCGTAACCCTCTCAACTATCTTGCACATGCTATGTGGATGAAATGATGATACCATGCCAACTTTCAAACTTTTCAGAGTTCATTTGAAATGCTTTTCAATTTTATGGTCTTATAGCTCAAAATAATTAGTAAATGCATGAAAAATAACAAATGAAGTCAGAAAGGATTGAAAAATGATGATGTGGCTTCGAATGTTGCACTTTGAACACACAAAAAGTCAGGAGTTCAAATAAGTTTTCAAAAATGAAATCC
>NW_025229054.1:19729-20282 GCF_018294505.1 Triticum aestivum | reverse complement strand
CCGTAACCCTCTCAACTATCTTGCACATGCTATGTGGATGAAATGATGATACCATGCCAACTTTCAACCTTTTCAGAGTTCATTTGAAATGCTTTTCAATTTTATGGTCTTATAGCTCAAAATAATTAGTAAATGCATGAAAAATAACAAATGAAGTCAGAAAGGATTGAAAAATGATGATGTGGCTTCGAATGTTGCACTTTGAACACACAAAAAGTCAGGAGTTCAAATAAGTTTTCAAAAATGAAATCCCTTTCTAACAGACGAGTTTCCGTATGAAATCCTGATACTTTGAAAGAGATTGTCCGTTTTGTACACGAAGTGCATGCAGTTTTTGCCGTAACCATCTCAACTATCTTGCACATGCTATGTGGATGAAATGATAATACCATGCCAACTTTCAACCTTTTCAGAGTTCATTTGAAATGCTTTTCAATTTTATGGTCTTATAGCTCAAAATAATTAGTAAGTACATGAAAAATAACAAATGAAGTCAGAAAGGATTGAAAAATGATGACGTGGCTCTGAATGGTGCATTTTGAACACACAAAAA
>NW_025229054.1:19006-19719 GCF_018294505.1 Triticum aestivum | reverse complement strand
TTTTTGCCGTAACCCTCTCAACTATCTTGCACATGCTATGTGGATGAAATGATGATACCATGCCAACTTTCAAACTTTTCAGAGTTCATTTGAAATGCTTTTCAATTTTATGGTCTTATAGCTCAAAATAATTAGTAAATGCATGAAAAATAACAAATGAAGTCAGAAAGGATTGAAAAATGATGATGTGGCTTCGAATGTTGCACTTTGAACACACAAAAAGTCAGGAGTTCAAATAAGTTTTCAAAAATGAAATCCTTTTCTAACAGACGAGTTTCCGTATGAAATCCTGATACTTTGAAAGAGATTGTCCGTTTTGTACACGAAATGCATCGACTTTTTGCCGTAACCCTCTCAACTTTCTTGCACATGCTATGTGGATGAAATGATGATACCATGCCAACTTTCAACCTTTTCAGAGTTCATTTGAAATGCTTTCCAATTTTATGGTCTTATAGCTCAAAATAATTAGTAAGTACATGAAAAATAACAAATGAAGTCAGAAAGGATTGAAAAATGATTATGTGGCTTTGAATGGTGCATTTTGAACACACAAAAAGTCAGGAGTTCAAATAAGATTTAAAAAATGTAATCCCTTTGTAACAGACGAGTTTCTGTATGAAATCCTGATATTTGAAAGAGATTGACCGTTATGTACACGAAGTGCATCCAGTTTTTTCCGTAACCCTCTCAACTATCTTGCACATGCTATG
>NW_025229054.1:18166-18850 GCF_018294505.1 Triticum aestivum | reverse complement strand
CAGGAGTTCAAATAAGATTTAAAAAATGAAATCCCTTTGTAACAGACGAGTTTCTGTATGAAATCCTGATATTTGAAAGAGATTGACCGTTATGTACACGAAGTGCATCCAGTTTTTTCCGTAACCCTCTCAACTATCTTGCACATGCTATGTGGATGAAATGATGATACCATGCCAACTTTCAACCTTTTCAGAGTTCATTTGAAATGCTTTTCAATTTTATGGTCTTATAGCTCAAAATAATTAGTAAATGCATGAAAAATAACAAATGAAGTCAGAAAGGATTGAAAAATGATGATGTGGCTTCGAATGTTGCACTTTGAACACACAAAAAGTCAGGAGTTCAAATAAGTTTTCAAAAATGAAATCCCTTTCTAACAGACGAGTTTCCGTATGAAATCCTGATACTTTGAAAGAGATTGTCCGTTTTGTACACGAAATGCATCCAATTTTTGCCGTAACCCTCTCAACTTTCTTGCACATGCTATGTGGATGAAATGATGATACCATGCCAACTTTCAACCTTTTCAGAGTTCATTTGAAATGCTTTCCAATTTTATGGTCTTATAGCTCAAAATAATTAGTAAGTGCATGAAAAATAACAAATGAAGTCAGAAAGGATTGAAAAATGATGATGTGGCTTTGAATGGTGCATTTTGAACACACAAAAAGTCAGGAGTTCAA
>NW_025229054.1:16366-18156 GCF_018294505.1 Triticum aestivum | reverse complement strand
ATACCATGCCAACTTTCAACCTTTTCAGAGTTCATTTGAAATGCTTTTCAATTTTATGGTCTTATAGCTCAAAATAATTAGTAAATGCATGAAAAATAACAAATGAAGTCAGAAAGGATTGAAAAATGATGTTGTGGCTTCGAATGTTGCACTTTGAACACACAAAAAGTCAGGAGTTCAAATAAGTTTTCAAAAATGAAATCCCTTTCTAACAGACGAGTTTCCATATGAAATCCTGATACTCTGAAAGAGATTGTCCGTTTTGTACACGAAGTGCATCCAGTTTTTGCCGTAACCCTCTCAACTTTCTTGCACATGCTATGTGGATGAAATGATGATACCATGCCAACTTTCAACCTTTTCAGAGTTCATTTGAAATGCTTTTCAATTTTATGGTCTTATAGCTCAAAATAATTAGTAAGTGCATGAAAAATAACAAATGAAGTCAGAAAGGATTGAAAAATGATGATGTGGCTTTGAATGGTGCATTTTGAACACACAAAAAGTCAGGAGTTCAAATAAGATTTAAAAAATGAAATCCCTTTGTAACAGACGAGTTTCTGTATGAAATCCTGATATTTGAAAGAGATTGACCGTTATGTACACGAAGTGCATCCAGTTTTTTCCGTAACCCTCTCAACTATCTTGCACATGCTATGTGGATGAAATGATGATACCATGCCAACTTTCAACCTTTTCAGAGTTCATTTGAAATGCTTTTCAATTTTATGGTCTTATAGCTCAAAATAATTAGTAAATGCATGAAAAATAACAAATGAAGTCAGAAAGGATTGAAAAATGATGATGTGGCTTCGAATGTTGCACTTTGAACACACAAAAAGTCAGGAGTTCAAATAAGTTTTCAAAAATGAAATCCCTTTCTAACAGACGAGTTTCCGTATGAAATCCTGATACTTTGAAAGAGATTGTCCGTTTTGTACACGAAATGCATCCAATTTTTGCCGTAACCCTCTCAACTTTCTTGCACATGCTATGTGGATGAAATGATGATACCATGCCAACTTTCAACCTTTTCAGAGTTCATTTGAAATGCTTTCCAATTTTATGGTCTTATAGCTCAAAATAATTAGTAAGTGCATGAAAAATAACAAATGAAGTCAGAAAGGATTGAAAAATGATGATGTGGCTTTGAATGGTGCATTTTGAACACACAAAAAGTCAGGAGTTCAAATAAGATTTAAAAAATGAAATCCCTTTGTAACAGACGAGTTTCTGTATGAAATCCTGATACTTTGAAAGAGATTGTCCGTTATGTACACGAAGTGCATCCAGTTTTTGCCGTAACCCTCTCAACTATCTTGCACATGCTATGTGGATGAAATGATGATACCATGCCAACTTTCAACCTTTTCAGAGTTCATTTGAAATGCTTTTCAATTTTATGGTCTTATAGCTGAAAATAATTAGTAAATGCATGAAAAATAACAAATGAAGTCAGAAAGGATGGAAAAATGATGATGTGGCTTCGAATGTTGCACTTTGAACACACAAAAAGACAGGAGTTCAAATAAGTTTTCAAAAATGAAATCCCTTTCTAACAGACGAGTTTCCGTATGAAATCCTGATACTTTGAAAGAGATTGTCCGTTTTGTACACGAAATGCATCCAATTTTTGCCGTAACCCTCTCAACTTTATTGCACATGCTATGCGGATGAAATGATGATACCATGCCAACTTTCAACCTTTTCAGAGTTCATTTGAAAAGCTTCTCAATTTTAGGGTCTTATAGCTCAAAATAATTAGTAAGTGCATGAAAAATAACAAATGA
>NW_025229054.1:13742-16174 GCF_018294505.1 Triticum aestivum | reverse complement strand
GTCAGAAAGGATTGAAAAATGATGATGTGGCTTTGAATGGTGCATTTTGAACACACAAAAAGTCAGGAGTTCAAATAAGTTTTAAAAATGAAATCCCTTTGTAACAGACGAGTTTCCGTATGAAATCCTGATACTCTGAAAGAGATCATCCGTTTTGTACACGAAGTGCATCCAGTTTTTGCCGTAACCCTCTCAACTTTCTTGCACATGCTATGTGGATGAAATGATGATACCATGCCAACTTTCAACCTTTTCAGAGTTGATTTGAAATGCTTTTCAATTTTATGGTCTTATAGCTCAAAATAATTAGTAAATGCATGAAAAATAACAAATGAAGTCAGAAAGGATTGAAAAATGATGATGTGGCTTTGAATGGTGCATTTTGAACACACAAAAAGTCAGGAGTTCAAATAAGTTTAAAAAAATGAAATCCCTTTGTAACAGACGAGTTTCCGTATGAAATCCTGATACTTTGAAAGAGATTGTCCGTTTCGTACACGAAGTGCATCCAGTTTTTGCCGTAACCCTCTTAACTTTCTTGCACATGCTATGTGGATGAAATGATGATACCATGCCAACTTTCAACCTTTTCAGAGTTCATTTGAAATGCTTTTCAATTTTATGGTCTTATAGCTCAAAATAATTAGTGAATGCATGAAAAATAACAAATGAAGTCAGAAAGGATTGAAAAATGATGATGTGGCTTTGAATGGTGCATTTTGAACACACAAAAAGTCAGGAGTTCAAATAAGTTTTAAAAAATGAAATCCCTTTGTAACAGACGAGTTTCCGTATGAAATCCTGATACTTTGAAAGAGATTGTCCGTTTCGAACACGAAATGCATCCAGTTTTTGCCGTAACCCTCTCAACTTGATTGCACATGCTATGTGCATGAAATGATGATACCATGCCAACTTTCAACCTTTTCAGAGTTCATTTGAAATGCTTTTCAATTTTATGGTCTTATAGCTCAAAATAATTAGTAAATGCATGAAAAATAACAAATGAAGTCAGAAAGGATTGAAAAACGATGACGTGGCTCTGAATGGTGCATTTTGAACACACAAAAAGTCAGGAGTTCAAATAAGATTTAAAAAATGAAATCCCTTTGTAACAGACGAGTTTCCGTATGAAATCCTGATACTTTGAAAGAGATTGTCCGTTTTGAACACGAAATGCATCCAGTTTTTGCCGTAACCCTCTTAACTTTCTTGCACATGCTATGTGGATGAAATGATAATACCATGCCAACTTTCAACCTTTTCAGAGTTCAATTGAAATGCTTTTCAATTTTATGGTCTTATAGCTCAAAATAATTAGTGAATGCATGAAAAATAACAAATGAAGTCAGAAAGGATTGAAAAATGATGATGTGGCTTTGAATGGTGCATTTTGAAAACACACAAAAGTCAGGAGTTCAAATAAGTTTTAAAAAATGAAATCCCTTTGTAACAGACGAGTTTCCGTATGAAATCCTGATACTCTGAAAGAGATTGTCCGTCTTGTACACGAAGTGCATCCAGTTTTTGCCGTAACCCTCTCAACTTTTTTGCACATGCTATGTGGATGAAATGATGATACCATGCCAACTTTCAACCTTTTCAGAGTTCATTTGAAATGCTTTCCAATTTTATGGT
Organism: Triticum aestivum; assembly: GCF_018294505.1. NCBI lineage: Eukaryota > Viridiplantae > Streptophyta > Magnoliopsida > Poales > Poaceae > Triticum > Triticum aestivum. The sequence goes on along the minus strand of NW_025229054.1, from coordinate 14,536 downwards.
CTTATAGCTCAAAATAATTAGTAAATGCATGAAAAATAACAAATGAAGTCAGAAAGGATTGAAAAATGATGATGTGGCTTTGAATGGTGCATTTTGAACACACAAAAAGTCAGGAGTTCAAATAAGATTTAAAAAATGAAATCCCTTTGTAACAGACGAGTTTCTGTATGAAATCCTGATATTTGAAAGAGATTGACCGTCTTGTACACGAAGTGCATCCAGTTTTTGCCGTAACCCTCTCAACTATCTTGCACATGCTATGTGGATGAAATGATGATACCATGCCAACTTTCAACCTTTTCAGAGTTCATTTGAAATGCTTTTCAATTTTATGGTCTTATAGCTCAAAATAATTAGTAAATGCATGAAAAATAACAAATGAAGTCAGAAAGGATTGAAAAATGATGATGTGGCTTCGAATGTTGCACTTTGAACACACAAAAAGTCAGGAGTTCAAATAAGTTTTCAAAAATGAAATCCCTTTCTAACAGACGAGTTTCCGTATGAAATCCTGATACTTTGAAAGAGATTGTCCGTTTTGTACACGAAATGCATCCAATTTTTGCCGTAACCCTCTCAACTTTCTTGCACATGCTATGTGGATGAAATGATGATACCATGCCAACTTTCAACCTTTTCAGAGTTCATTTGAAATGCTTTCCAATTTTATGGTCTTATAGCTCAAAATAATTAGTAAGTGCATGAAAAATAACAAATGAAGTCAGAAAGGATTGAAAAATGATGATGTGGCTTTGAATGGTGCATTTTGAACACACAAAAAGTCAGGAGTTCAA
>NW_025229054.1:4898-6041 GCF_018294505.1 Triticum aestivum | reverse complement strand
AAGTGCATCCAGTTTTTGTCGTAACCCTCTCAACTTTCTTGCACATGCTATGTGGATTAAATGATGATACCATGCCAACTATCAACCTTTTCAGAGTTCATTTCAAATGCTTTTCAATTTTATGGTCTTATAGCTCAAAATAATTAGTAAATGCATGAAAAATAACAAATGAAGTCAGAAAGGATTGAAAAATGATGATGTGGCTTTGAATGGTGAATTTTGAACACACAAAAAGTCAGGAGTTCAAATAAGTTTAAAAAAATGAAATCCCTTTGTAACAGACGAGTTTCCGTATGAAATCCTGATACTTTGAAAGAGATCGTCCGTTTTGTACACGAAGTACATCCAGTTTTTGCCGTAACCCTCTCAACTTTATTGCACATGCTATGTGGATGAATTGATGATACCATGCCAACTTTCAACCTTTTCAGAGTTCATTTGAAATGATTTTCAATTTTATGGTCTTATAGCTCAAAATAATTAGTAAATGCATGAAAAATAACAGATGAAGTCAGAAAGGATTGAAAAACGATGACGTGGCTCTGAATGGTGCATTTTGAACACACAAAAAGTCAGGAGTTCAAATAAGTTTTCAAAAATGAAATCCCTTTGTAACAGACGAGTTTCCGTATGAAATCCTGATACTTTGAAAGAGATTGTCCGTTTTGTACACGAAATGCATCCAATTTTTGCCGTAACCCTCTCAACTTTCTTGCACATGCTATGTGGATGAAATGATGATACCATGCCAACTTTCAACCTTTTCAGAGTTCATTTGAAATGCTTTCCAATTTTATGGTCTTATAGCTCAAAATAATTAGTAAGTGCATGAAAAATAACAAATGAAGTCAGAAAGGATTGAAAAATGATGATGTGGCTTTGAATGGTGCATTTTGAACACACAAAAAGTCAGGAGTTCAAGTAAGATTTAAAAAATGAAATCCCTTTGTAACAGACGAGTTTCTGTATGAAATCCTGATACTTTGAAAGAGATTGTCCGTTATGTACACGAAGTGCATCCAGTTTTTGCCGTAACCCTCTCAACTATCTTGCACATGCTATGTGGATGAAATGATGATACCATGCCAACTTTCAACCTTTTCAGAGTTCATTTGAAATGCTTTTCAATTTTATGGTCTTATA
>NW_025229054.1:4254-4888 GCF_018294505.1 Triticum aestivum | reverse complement strand
TGATGTGGCTTTGAATGGTGCATTTTGAACACACAAAACGTCAGGAGTTCAAATAAGTTTAGAAAAATGAAATCCCTTTGTAACAGACGAGTTTCCGTGTGAAATCCTGATACTTTGAAAGAGATTGTCCGTTTTGTACACGAAGTGCATCCAGTTTTTGCCGTAACCCTCCCAACTTTCTTTCACATGCTATGTGGATGAAATGATGATACCATGCCAACTTTCAACCTTTTCAAAGTTCCTTTGAAATGCTTTTCAATTTTAGGGTCTTATAGCTCAAAATAATTAGTAAATGCATGAAAAATAACAAATGAAGTCAGAAAGGATTGAAAAATGATGATGTGGCTTTGAATGGTGCATTTTGAACACACAAAAAGTCAAGAGTTCAAATAAGTTTTAAACAAATGAAATCCCTTTGTAACAGACGAGTTTCCGTATGAAATCCTGATACTTTGAAAGAGATTGTCCGTTTTGTACACGAAGTGCATCCAGTTTTTGCCGTCACCCTCCCAACTTTCTTGCACATGCTATGTGGATGAAATGATGATACGATGCCAACTTTCAACCTTTTCAGAGTTCATTTGAAAAGCTTTTCAATTTTAGGGTCTTATAGCTCAAATAATTAGTAAATGCA
>NW_025229054.1:3422-4244 GCF_018294505.1 Triticum aestivum | reverse complement strand
AAATCCTGATACTTTGAAAGAGATTGTCCGTTTTGTACACGAAGTGCATCCAGTTTTTGCCGTCACCCTCCCAACTTTCTTGCACATGCTATGTGGATGAAATGATGATACGATGCCAACTTTCAACCTTTTCAGAGTTCATTTGAAAAGCTTTTCAATTTTAGGGTCTTATAGCTCAAATAATTAGTAAAGGCATGAAAAATAACAAATGAAGTCAGAAAGGATTGAAAAATGATGATGTGGCTTTGAATGGTGCATTTTGAACACACAAAACGTCAGGAGTTCAAATAAGTTTAAAAAAATGAAATCCCTTTGTAACAGACGAGTTTCCGTGTGAAATCCTGATACTTTGAAATAGATTGTCCGTTTTGTACACGAAGTGCATCCAGTTTTTGCCGTAACCCTCTGAACTTTCTTGCACATGCTATATGGATGAAATGATGATACCATGCCAACTTTCAACCTTTTCAGAGTTCATTTGAAATGCTTTTCAATTTTAGGGTCTTATAGCTCAAATAATTAGTAAATGCATGAAAAATAACAAATGAAGTCAGAAAGGATTGAAAAATGATGATGTGGCTTTGAATGGTGCATTTTGAACACACAAAAAGTCAAGAGTTCAAATAAGTTTTAAAAAATGAAATCCCTTTGTAACAGACGAGTTTCCGTATGAAATCCTGATACTTTGAAAGAGATTGTCCGTTTTGTACACGAAGTGCATCCAGTTTTTGCCGTCACCCTCCCAACTTTCTTGCACATGCTATGTGGATGAAATGATGATACGATGCCAACTTTCAACCTTTTCAGAGTTCATTTGAAAAG
>NW_025229054.1:2779-3412 GCF_018294505.1 Triticum aestivum | reverse complement strand
GAAATCCTGATACTTTGAAAGAGATTGTCCGTTTTGTACACGAAATGCATCTAGTTTTTGCCGTAACCCTCTCAACTTTCTTGCACATGCTATGCGGATGAAATGATGATACCATGCCAACTTTCAACCTTTTCAGAGTTCATTTGAAATGCTTTTCCATTTTATGGTCTTATAGCTCAAAATAATTAGTAAATGCATGAAAAATAACAGATGAAGTCAGAAAGGATTGAAAAACGATGACGTGGCTCTGAATGGTGCATTTTGAACACACAAAATGTCAGGAGTTCAAATAAGATTTAAAATATGAAATCCCTTTGTAACAGACGAGTTTCCGTATGAAATTCTGATACTTTGAAAGAGATTGTCCGTTTTGAACACGAAATGAATCCAGTTTTTGCCGTAACCCTCTCAACTTTATTGCACATGCTATGTGGATGAAATGATGATACCATGCCAACTTTCAACCTTTTAAGAGTTCATTTGAAATGCTTTTCAATTTTATGGTCTTATAGCTCAAAATAATTAGTGAATGCATGAAAAATAACAAATGAAGTCAGAAAGGATTGAAAAATGATGATGTGGCTTTGAATGGTGCATTTTGAACACACAAAAAGTCAGGAGTTCAAATAAGTT
>NW_025229054.1:1565-2103 GCF_018294505.1 Triticum aestivum | reverse complement strand
CAACTTTCTTGCACATGCTATGTGGATGAAATGATGATACCATGCCAACTTTCAACCTTTTCAGAGTTCATTTGAAATGCTTTTCAATTTTAGGGTCTTATAGCTCAAATAATTAGTAAATGCATGAAAAATAACAAATGAAGTCAGAAAGGATTGAAAAATGATGATGTGGCTTTGAATGGTGCATTTTGAACACACAAAAAGTCAGGAGTTCAAATAAGTTTTAAAAAATGAAATCCCTTTGTAACAGACGAGTTTCCGTGTGAAATCCTGATACTTTGAAAGAGATTGTCCGTTTTGTACACGAAGTGCATCCAGTTTTTGCCGGAACCCTCTGAACTTTCTTGCACATGCTATGTAGATGAAATGATGATACCATGCCAACTTTCAACCTTTTCAAAGTTCATTTGAAATGCTTTTCAATTTTAGGGTCTTATAGCTCAAAATAATTAGTAAATGCATGAAAAATAACAAATGAAGTCAGAAAGGATTGAAAATGATGATGTGGCTTTGAATGGTGCATTTTGAACGCACAAAA
>NW_025229054.1:977-1305 GCF_018294505.1 Triticum aestivum | reverse complement strand
AAATCCCTTTGTAACAGACGAGTTTCCGTATGAAATCCTGATACTTTGAAAGAGATCGTCCGTTTTGTACACGAAGTGCATCCAGTTTTTGCCGTAACCCTCTTAACTTTCTTGCACAAGCTATGTGGATGAAATGATGATAGCATGCCAACTTTCAACCTTTTCAGAGTTCATTTGAAATGCTTTTCAATTTTATGGTCTTATAGCTCAAAATAATTAGTAAATGCATGAAAAATAACAAATGAAGTGAGAAAGGATTGAAAAATGATGATGTGGCTTTGAATGGTGCATTTTGAACACACAAAAAGTCAGGAGTTCAAATAAGTTT
>NW_025229054.1:0-735 GCF_018294505.1 Triticum aestivum | reverse complement strand
TGAAATCCTGATACTTTGAAAGAGATTGTCCATTTTGTACACGAAGTGCATCCAGTTTTTGCCGTAACCCTCTTAACATTCTTGCACATGCTATGTGGATGAAATGATGATACCATGCCAACTTTCAACCTTTTCAGAGTTCATTTGAAATGCTTTTCAATTTTATGGTCTTATAGCTCAAAATAATTAGTAAACGCATGAAAAATAACAAATGAAGTCAGAAAGGATTGAAAAATGATGATGTGGCTTTGAATGGTGCATTTTGAACACACAAAAAGTCAGGAGTTCAAATAAGTTTTAAAAAATGAAATCCCTTTGTAAGAGACGAGTTTTCGTATGAAATCCTGATACTTTGAAAGAGATTGTCCGTTTTGTACACGAAGTGCATCCAGTTTTTGCCGTAACCCTCTTAACTTTCTTGCACATGCTATGTGGATGAAATGATGATACCATGCCAACTTTCAACCTTTTCAGAGTTCATTTGAAATGCTTTTCAATTTTATGGTCTTATAGCTCAAAATAATTAGTAAATGCATGAAAAATAACAAATGAAGTCAGAAAGGATTGAAAAATGATGATGTGGCTTTGAATGGTGCATTTTGAACACACAAAAAGTCAGGAGTTCAAATAAGTTTAAAAAAATGAAATCCCTTTGTAAGAGACGAGTTTCCGTATGAAATCCTGATACTTTGAAAGAGATTGTCCGTTTTGTACACGAAGTGCATCCAGTTTTTG
>NW_025229053.1:28265-29666 GCF_018294505.1 Triticum aestivum | reverse complement strand
AGTGTAAAATTATTTGAACTAGCTTATAGAGCTAGTTGAACTCTAGTGTAAAATTATTTGTACTTGGCTATAGAGCTAGTTAAACTCTAATGTAAAATTATTTGAACTAGCTAATAGAGCTAGTTCGACTCTAGTGTAAAATTGTTTGTACAAGCTTATAGAGCTAGTTCAACTCTAGTGTAAAATTATTTGTACAAGCTTATAGAGCTAGTTCGACTCTAGTGTAAAATTATTTGTACAAGCTTATAGAGCTAGTTCAACTCTAGTGTAAAATTATTTGAACTAGCTTATAGAGCTAGTTCGACTCTAGTGTAAAATTATTTGTACAAGCTTATAGAGCTAGTTCGACGAGTGTAAAATTATTTGAACTAGCTTATAGAGCTAGTTCAATTCTACTGTAAAATAATTGTACTAGACTATAGAGCTAGTCAACTCTAGTGTAAAATTATTTGTACAAGCTTATAGAGCTAGTTCAACTCTAGTGTAAAATTATTTGTACTAGGCTATACAGGTAGTTCAACTCTAGTGGAAAATTATTTGAACTAGCTTATAGAGTTAGTTCAACTCTCCTGTAAAATTATATGTACAAGCTTATAGAGCTAGTTCAACTCAAGTGTAAAAGTACTTGAACTAGCTTATAGAGCTTGTTCAACTCTAGTGTAAAATTATTTGAACTAGCTTATAGAGGTAGTTCAACTCTAGTGTAAAATTATTTGTACTAGGCTATAGAGATAGTTCAACTCTAGTGTAAAATAATTTGAACTAGATTATAGAGCTAGTTCAATTCTACTTTAAAATTATTTGTACTAGACTATAGAGCTAGTCAACTCTAGTGTAAAATTATTTGTACAAGCTTATAGAGATAGTTCAACTCTACTGTAAAATTATATGTACTAGGCTATAGAGCTAGTTCAACTCTAGTGTAAAATTATTTGAACTAGCTTATAGAGCTAGTTGAACTCTAGTGTAAAATTATTTGTGCAAGCTTATAGAGCTAGTTCAACTCCAGTGTAAAATTATTTGAACTAGCTTATAGAGCCAGTTCAACTCTAGTGTAAAATTATTTGTACTAGACTATAGGGCTAGTTCAACTCTAGTGTAAAATTATTTGTACAAGCTTATAGAGCTAGTTCAACTCTAGTGTAAAATTATTTGTACTAGGCTATACAGCTAGTTCAACTCTAGTGTAAAATTATTTGAATTAGCTTATAGAGCTAGTTCAACTCTAGTGTAAAATTATTTGAACTAGCTTATAGAGTTAGTTCAACTCTAGTGTAAAATTAATTGAACTAGCTTATAGAGCTAGTTCGACTCTAGTGAAATTGTTTGTACAAGCTTATAGAGCTAGTTCAACTCTAGTGTAAGATTATTTGAACTAGGCTATAGAGCTAGTTCAACTCT
>NW_025229053.1:25264-27554 GCF_018294505.1 Triticum aestivum | reverse complement strand
TACTAGACTATAGAGCTAGTCAACTCTAGTGTAAAATTATTTGTACAAGCTTATAGAGCTAGTTCAACTCTAGTGTAAAATTATTTGAACTAGCTTATAGAGCTAGTTGAACTCTAGTGTAAAATTATTTGTGCAAGCTTATAGAGCTAGTTCAACTCCAGTGTAAAATTATTTGAACTAGCTTATAGAGCTACTTGAACTCTACTGTAAAAGTATTTGTACTTGGCTATAGAGCTAGTTAAACTCTAATGTAAAATTATTTGAACTAGCTAATAGAGCTAGTTGAACTCTAGTGTAAAATTATTTGTACAAGCTTATAGAGCTAGTTCGACTCTAGTGTAAAATTATTTGAACTAGCTTATAGAGCTAGTTCAACTCTAGTGTAAAATTATTTGTACTAGGCTATACAGGTAGTTCAACTCTAGTGTAAAATTATTTGAACTAGCTTATAGAGTTAGTTCAACTCTCCTGTAAAATTATATGTACAAGGTTATAGAGCTAGTTCAACTCAAGTGTAAAAGTACTTGAACTAGCTTATAGAGCTTGTTCAACTCTAGTGTAAAATTATTTGAACTAGCTTATAGAGTTAGTTCAACTCTAGTGTAAAATTATTTGAACTAGCTTATAGAGCTAGTTCAACTCTAGTGTAAAATTATTTGTACTAGGTTATACAGGTAGTTCAACTCTAGTGTAAAATTATTTGAACTAGCTTATAGAGTTAGTTCAACTCTCCTGTAAAATTATATGTACAAGGTTATAGAGCTAGTTGAACTCAAGTGTAAAAGTACTTGAACTAGCTTATAGAGCTTGTTCAACTCTAGTGTAAAATTATTTGAACTAGCTTATAGAGTTAGTTCAACTCTAGTGTAAAATTATTTGTACTAGGCTATAGAGCTAGTTCAACTCTAATGTAAAATTATTTGAACTAGCTTATAGAGCTAGTTCAATTCTATTTAAAATTATTTGTACTAGACTATAGAGCTAGTCAACTCTAGTGTAAAATTATTTGTACAAGCTTATAGAGCTAGTTCAACTCTAGTGTAAAATTATATGTACTAGGCTATAGAGCTAGTTCAACTCTAGTGTAAAATTATTTGAACTAGCTTATAGAGCTAGTTGAACTCTAGTGTAAAATTATTTGTGCAAGCTTATAGAGCTAGTTCAACTCCAGTGTAAAATTATTTGAACTAGCTTATAGAGCTAGTTCAACTCTAGTGTAAAATTATTTGTACTAGACTATAGGGCTAGTTCAACTCTAGTGTAAAATTATTTGTACAAGCTTATAGAGCTAGTTCAACTCTAGTGTAAAATTATTTGTACTAGGCTATACAGCTAGTTCAACTCTAGTGTAAAATTATTTGAATTAGCTTATCGAGCTAGTTCAACTCTAGTGTAAAATTATTTGAACGAGCTTATAGAGTTAGTTCAACTCTAGTGTAAAATTAATTGAACTAGCTTATAGAGCTAGTTCGACTCTAGTGAAATTGTTTGTACAAGCTTATAGAGCTAGTTCAACTCTAGTGTAAGATTATTTGAACTAGGCTATAGAGCTAGTTCAACTCTAGTGTAAAATTATTTGAACTAGCTTATAGAGCTAGTTCAACTCTAGTGTAAAATTATTTGTACTGGGCTATAGAGCTAGTTGAACTCTAGTGTAAAATTATTTGTGCAAGCTTATAGAGCTTGTTCAACTCTAGTGTAGAATTATTTGAACTAGCTTATAGAGCTAGTTCAACTCTAGTGTTAAATTATTTGTAATAGACTATAGAGCTAGTCAACTCTAGTGTAAAATTATTTGTACAAGCTTATAGAGCTAGTTCAACTCTAGTGTAAAATTATTTGAACTAGCTTATAGAGCTAGTTGAACTCTAGTGTAAAATTATTTGTGCAAGCTTATAGAGCTAGTTCAACTCCAGTGTAAAATTATTTGAACTAGCTTATGGAGCTACTTGAACTCTACTGTAAAATTATTTGTACTTGGCTATAGAGCTAGTTAAACTCTAATGTAAAATTATTTGAACTAGCTAATAGAGCTAGTTCGACTCTAGTGTAAAATTGTTTGTACAAGCTTATAGAGCTAGTTCAACTCTAGTGTAAAATTATTTGAACTAGCTTATAGAGCTAGTTGAACTCCAGTGTAAAATTATTTGTGCAAGCTTATAGAGCTAGTTCAACTCCAGTGTAAAATTATTTGAACTAGCTTATAGAGCTAGTTGAACTCTAGTGTAAAATTATTTGTACTTGGCTATAGAGCTAGTTAAACTCTAATGTAAAATTATTTGAACTAGCT
>NW_025229053.1:20524-22647 GCF_018294505.1 Triticum aestivum | reverse complement strand
TAGGCTATACAGCTAGTTCAACTCTAGTGTAAAATTATTTGAACTAGCTTATAGAGTTAGTTCAACTCTAGTGTAAAATTAATTGAACTAGCTTATAGAGCTAGTTCGACTCTAGTGAAATTGTTTGTACAAGCTTATAGAGCTAGTTCAACTCTAGTGTAAGATTATTTGAACTAGGCTATAGAGCTAGTTCAACTCTACTGTAAAATTATTTGAACTAGCTTATAGAGCTAGTTCAACTCTAGTGTAAAATTATTTGTACTGGGCTATAGAGCTAGTTGAACTCTAGTGTAAAATTATTTGTGCAAGCTTATAGAGCTTGTTAACCTCTAGTGTAAAATTATTTCTACTAGCTTATAGAGCTAGTTCAACTCTAGTGTAAAATTGTTTGTACAAGCTTATAGAGCTAGTTCAACTCTAGTGTAAAATTATATGTACTAGGCTATAGAGCTAGTTCAACTCTAGTGTAAAATTATTTGAACTAGCTTATAGAGCTAGTTGAACTCTAGTGTAAAATTATTTGTGCAAGCTTATAGAGCTAGTTCAACTCCAGTGTAAAATTATTTGAACTAGCTTATAGAGCTAGTTCAACTCTAGTGTAAAATTATTTGTACTAGACTATAGGGCTAGTTCAACTCTAGTGTAAAATTATTTGTACAAGCTTATAGAGCTAGTTCAACTCTATTGTAAAATTATTTGTACTAGGCTATACAGCTAGTTCATCTCTAGTGTAAAATTATTTGAATTAGCTTATAGAGCTAGTTCAACTCTAGTGTAAAATTATTTGAACTAGCTTATAGAGTTAGTTCAACTCTAGTGTAAAATTAATTGAACTAGCTTATAGAGCTAGTTCGACTCTAGTGAAATTGTTTGTACAAGCTTATAGAGCTAGTTGAACTCTAGTGTACTATTATTTGTGCAAGCTTATAGAGCTAGTTCAACTCCAGTGTAAAATTATTTGAACTGGCTTATAGAGCTAGTTCAACTCTAGTATAAAATTATTTATACTAGGCTATAGAGCTAGTTCAACTCTAGTGTAAAATTATTTGAACTAGCTTATAGAGCTAGTTCAATTCTACTGTAAAATTATTTGTACTAGACTATAGAGCTAGTCAACTCTAGTGTAAAATTATTTGTACAAGCTTATAGAGCTAGTTCGACTCTAGTGTAAAATTATTTATACAAGCTTATAGAGCTAGTTCAACTCTAGTGTAAAATTATTTTAACTAGCTTATAGAGCTAGTTCAACTCTAGTGTAAAATTATTTGTACTAGGCTATACAGGTAGTTCAACTCTAGTATAAAATTATTTGAACTAGCTTATAGAGTTAGTTCAACTCTCCTGTAAAATTATATGTACAAGCTTATAGAGCTAGTTCAACTCAAGTGTAAAAGTACTTGAACTAGCTTATAGAGCTTGTTCAACTCTAGTGTAAAATTATTTGAACTAGCTTATAGAGCTAGTTCAACTCTAGTGTAAAATTATTTGTACTAGGCTATAGAGCTAGTTCAACTCTAGTGTAAAAATATTTGAACTAGCTTATAGAGCTAGTTCAATTCTACTTTACAATTATTTGTACTAGACTATAGAGCTAGTCAACTCTAGTGTAAAATTATTTGTACAAGCTTATAGAACTAGTTCAACTCTAGTGTAAAATTATATGTACTAGGCTATAGAGCTAGTTAAACTCTAATGTAAAATTATTTGAACTAGCTAATAGAGCTAGTTCGACTCTAGTGTAAAATTGTTTGTACAAGCTTATAGAGCTAGTTCAACTCCAGTGTAAAATTATTTGAACTAGCTTATAGAGCTAGTTGAACTCTAGTGTAAAATTATTTGTACTTGGCTATAGAGCTAGTTAAACTCTAATGTAAAATTATTTGAACTAGCTTATAGAGCTAGTTCAACTCTCCTGTAAAATTATTTGTACAAGCTTATAGAGCTAGTTCAACTCAAGTGTAAAAGTACTTGAACTAGCTTACAGAGCTTGTTCAAATCTAGTGTAAAATTATTTGAACTGGCTTATAGAGCTAGTTCAACTCTAGTATAAAATTATTTATACTAGGCTATAGAGCTAGTTCAACTCTAGTGTAAAATTATTTGAACTAGCTTATAGAGCTAGT
>NW_025229053.1:16528-17625 GCF_018294505.1 Triticum aestivum | reverse complement strand
AGTGTAAAATTATTTGTGCAAGCTTATAGAGCTAGTTCAACTCCAGTGTAAAATTATTTGAACTAGCTTATAGAGCTAGTTGAACTCTAGTGTAAAATTATTTGTACTTGGCTATAGAGCTAGTTAAACTCTAATGTAAAATTATTTGAACTAGCTAATAGAGCTAGTTCGACTCTAGTGTAAAATTGTTTGTACAAGCTTATAGAGCTAGTTCAACTCCAGTGTAAAATTATTTGAACTAGCTTATAGAGCTAGTTGAACTCTAGTGTAAAATTATTTGTACTTGGCTATAGAGCTAGTTAAACTCTAATGTAAAATTATTTGAACTAGCTTATAGAGCTAGTTCAACTCTCCTGTAAAATTATTTGTACAAGCTTATAGAGCTAGTTCAACTCAAGTGTAAAAGTACTTGAACTAGCTTATAGAGCTTGTTCAAATCTAGTGTAAAATTATTTGAACTGGCTTATAGAGCTAGTTCAACTCTAGTATAAAATTATTTATACTAGGCTATAGAGCTAGTTCAACTCTAGTGTAAAATTATTTGAACTAGCTTATAGAGCTAGTTCAATTCTACTGTAAAATCATTTGTACTAGATTATAGAGCTAGTCAACTCTAGTGTAAAATTATTTGTACAAGCTTATAGAGCTAGTTCGACTCTAGTGTAAAATTATTTATACAAGCTTATAGAGCTAGTTCAACTCTAGTGTAAAATTATTTTAACTAGCTTATAGAGCTAGTTCAACTCTAGTGTAAAATTATTTGTACTAGGCTATACAGGTAGTTCAACTCTAGTGTAAAATTATTTGAACTAGCTTATAGAGTTAGTTCAACTCTCCTGTAAAATTATATGTACAAGCTTATAGAGCTAGTTCAACTCAAGTGTAAAAGTACTTGAACTAGCTTATAGAGCTTGTTCAACTCTAGTGTAAAATTATTTGAACTAGCTTATAGAGCTAGTTCAACTCTAGTTTAAAATTATTTGTACTAGGCTATAGAGCTAGTTCAACTCTAGTGTAAAATTATTTGAACTAGCTTATAGAGCTAGTTCAATTCTACTTTAAAATTATTTGTACTAGACTATAGGGTAGTCAACTCT
>NW_025229053.1:15459-16458 GCF_018294505.1 Triticum aestivum | reverse complement strand
TTTGTACAAGCTTATAGAGCTAGTTCAACTCTAGTGTAAAATTATATGTACTAGGCTATAGAGCTAGTTCAACTCTAGTGTAAAATTATTTGAACTAGCTTATAGAGCTAGTTGAACTCTAGTGTAAAATTATTTGTGCAAGCTTATAGAGCTAGTTCAACTCCAGTGTAAAATTATTTGAACTAGCTTATAGAGCTAGTTCAACTCTAGTGTAAAATTATTTGTACTAGACTACAGGGCTAGTTCAACTCTAGTGTAAAATTATTTGTACAAGCTTATAGAGCTAGTTCAACTCTAGTGTAAAATTATTTGTACTAGGCTATACAGCTAGTTCAACTCTAGTGTAAAATTATTTGAACTAGCTTATAGAGTTAGTTCAACTCTAGTGTGAAATTAATTGAACTAGCTTATAGAGCTAGTTCGACTCTAGTGAAATTGTTTGTACAAGCTTATAGAGCTAGTTCAGCTCTAGTGTAAGATTATTTGAACTAGGCTATAGAGCTAGTTCAACTCTACTGTAAAATTATTTGAACTAGCTTATAGAGCTAGTTCAACTCTAGTGTAAAATTATTTGTACTGGGCTATAGAGCTAGTTGAACTCTAGTGTAAAATTATTTGTGCAAGCTTATAGAGCTTGTTAACCTCTAGTGTAAAATTATTTCAACTAGCTTATAGAGCTAGTTCAACTCTAGTGTAAAATTGTTTGAACTAGCTTATAGAGCTAGTTCAACTCTAGTGTAAAATTATATGTACTAGGCTATAGAGCTAGTTCAACTCTAGTGTAAAATTATTTGAACTAGCTTATAGAGCTAGTTGAACTCTAGTGTAAAATTATTTGTGCAAGCTTATAGAGCTAGTTCAACTCCAGTGTAAAATTATTTGAACTAGCTTATAGAGCTAGTTCAACTCTAGTGTAAAATTATTTGTACTAGACTATAGGGCTAGTTCAACTCTAGTGTAAAATTATTTGTACAAGCTTATAGAGCTAGTTCAACTCTA
>NW_025229053.1:12760-13262 GCF_018294505.1 Triticum aestivum | reverse complement strand
AATTATTTGAACTAGCTTATAGAGCTAGTTGAACTCTAGTGTAAAATTATTTGTGCAAGTTTATAGAGCTAGTTCAACTCTGGTGAAAAATTATTTGAACTAGCTTATAGAGCTAGTTCAACTCTAGTGTAAAATTATTTTAACTAGCTTATAGAGCTAGTTCAACTCTAGTGTAAAATTATTTGTACAAGCTTATGGAGCTAGTTCAACTCTAGTGTAAAATTATTTGTACTAGGCTATAGAGCTAGTTCAACTCTAGTGTAAAATTATTTGAACTAGCTTATAGAGCAAGTTCAACTCTAGTGTAAAATTATTGGAACTAGCTTATAGAGCTAGTTAAACCCTAGTGTAAAATTATTTGTACTAGGCTATAGAGCTAGTTCAACTCTAGTGTAAAATTATTTGTACTAGGCTATACAGCTAGTTCAACTCTAGTGTAAAATTATTTGAATTAGCTTATAGAGCTAGTTCAACTCTAGTGTAAAATTATTTGAACTAGCTT
>NW_025229053.1:5717-7404 GCF_018294505.1 Triticum aestivum | reverse complement strand
TGTAAAATTATTTGAACTAGCTTATAGAGCTAGGTCAACTCTAGTGTAAAATTATTGGAACTAGCTTATAGAGCTAGTTAAACCTAGTGTAAAATAATTTGTACTAGGCTATAGAGCTAGTTCAACTCTAGTGTAAAATTATTTGAACTAGCTTATAGAGCTAGTTCAACTCTAGTGTAAAATTATTTGTACTAGACTATAGAGCTAGTCAACTCTAGTGTAAAATTATTTGTACAAGCTTATAGAGCTAGTTCAAGTCTAGTGTAAAATTATTTGTACTAGGCTATAGAGCAAGTTCAATTCTAGTGTAAAATTATTTTAACTAGCTTATAGAGCTAGTTGAACTCTAGTGTAAAATTATTTGTGCAAGTTGATAGAGGTAGTTCAACTCTGGTGTTAAATTATTTGAACTAGCTTATAGAGCTAGTTCATCTCTAGTGTAAAATTATTTGAGCTAACTTATAGAGCTAGTTCATCTAGTGTAAGATTATTTGTACAAGCTTATAGAGCTAGTTCAACTCTAGTGTAAAATTATTTGTACTAGGCTATAGAGCTAGTTCAACTCTAGTGTAAAATTATTTGAACTAGCTTATAGAGCTAGTTTAACTCTCCTGTGAAATTATTTGTACAAGCTTATAGAGCTAGTTCAACTCAAGTGTAAAAGTATTTGAACTAGCTTACAGATCTTGTTCAACTCTAGTGTAAAATTATTTGAACTAGCTTATAGAGCTAGTTCAACTCTAGTGTAAAATTATTTGTACTAGGCTATATAGCTATTTCAACTCTAGTGTAAAATTATTTGAACTAGCTAATAGAGCTAGTTCGACTCAAGTGAAAAATTGTTTGTACAAGCTTATAGAGCTAGTTGAACTCTAGTGTAAGATTATTTGAACTAGCTTATAGAGCTAGTTCAACTCTAGTGTAAAACTAATTGTACAAGCTTATAGAGCTAGTTCAACTCTTGTGTAAAATTATTTGTACTAGGCTATAGCGCTAGTTCAACTCTAATGTAAAATTATTTGAACTAGCTAATAGAGCTAGTTCGACTCAAGTGTAAAATTGTTTGTACAAGCTTATAGAGCTAGTTAGCCTCTAGTGTAAGATTATTTGAACTAGCTTATAGAGCTAGTTCAACTCTAGTGTAAGATTATTTGAACTAGCTTATAGAGCTAGTTCAACTCTAGTGTAAAATTATTTGTACTAGACTATAGAGCTAGTTCAACTCTAGTGTAAAATTATTTGTACAAGCTTATAGAGCTAGTTCAACTCTAGTGTAAAATTATTTGAACTAGCTTATAGAGCTAGTTAAACTCTAGTGTAAAATTATTTGTACAAGCTTATAGAGCTAGTTCAACTCTAGTGTAAAATTATTTGAACTAGCTTATAGAGCTAGTTCAACTCTAGTGTAAAATTATTTGTACAAGCTTATAGAGCTAGTTCAACTCTAGTGTAAAATTATTTGAACTAGCTTATAGAGCAAGTTCAACTCTAGTGTAAAATTATTGGAACTAGCTTATAGAGCTAGTTAAACCCTAGTGTAAAATTATTTGTACTAGGCTATAGAGCTAGTTCAACTCTAGTGTAAAATTATTTGAACTAGCTTATAGAGCTAGGTCAACTCTAGTGTAAAATTATTGGAACTAGCTTATAGAGCTAGTTAAACCTAGTGTAAAATAATTTGTACTAG
>NW_025229053.1:0-2298 GCF_018294505.1 Triticum aestivum | reverse complement strand
ATTATTTGAACTAGCTTATAGAGCTAGTTTAACTCTAGTGTAAAATTCTTTGTACAAGCTTATAGAGCTAGTTCAACTCAAGTGTAAAAGTATTTGAACTAGCTTACAGATCTTGTTCAACTCTAGTGTAAAATTATTTGAACTAGCTTATAGAGCTAGTTCAACTCTAGTGTAAAATTATTTGTACTAGGCTATATAGCTATTTCTACTCTAGTGTAAAATTATTTGAACTAGCTAATAAAGCTAGTTCAACTCTAGTGTAAAACTACTTGTACAAGCTTAAAGAGCTAGTTCAACTCTAGTGTAAAATTATTTGTACTAGGCTATAGCGCTAGTTCAACTCTAATGTAAAATTATTTGAACTAGCTAATAGAGCTAGTTCGACTCAAGTGTAAAATGGTTTCTACAAGCTTATAGAGCTAGTTCAACTCTAGTGTAAGATTATTTGAACTAGCTTATAGAGCTAGTTCAACTCTAGTGTAAGATTATTTGAACTAGCTTATAGAGCTAGTTCAACTCTAGTGTAAAATTATTTGTACTAGACTATAGAGCTAGTTCAACTCTAGTGTAAAATTATTTGTACTAGGCTATAGAGCTAGTTCAACTCTAGTGTAAAATTATTTGAACTAGCTTATAGAGCAAGTTCAACTCTAGTGTAAAATTATTGGAACTAGCTTATAGAGCTAGTTAAACCCTAGTGTAAAATTATTTGTACTAGGCTATAGAGCTAGTTCAACTCTAGTGTAAAATTATTTGAACTAGCTTATAGAGCTAGGTCAACTCTAGTGTAAAATTATTGGAACTAGCTTATAGAGCTAGTTAAACCTAGTGTAAAATTATTTGTACTAGGCTATAGAGCTAGTTCAACTCTAGTGTAAAATTATTTGAACTAGCTTATAGAGCTAGTTCAACTCTAGTGTAAAATTATTTGTACTAGACTATAGGGCTAGTCAACTCTAGTGTAAAATTATTTGTACAAGCTTATAGAGCTAGTTCAAGTCTAGTGTAAAATTATTTGTACTAGGCTATAGAGCAAATTCAACTCTAGTGTAAAATTATTTTAACTAGCTTATAGAGCTAGTTGAACTCTAGTGTAAAATTATTTGTGCAAGTTGATAGAGGTAGTTCAACTCTGGTGTAAAATTATTTGAACTAGCTTATAGAGCTAGTTCATCTCTAGTGTAAAATTATTTGAGCTAACTTATAGAGCTAGTTCATCTAGTGTAAGATTATTTGTACAAGCTTATAGAGCTAGTTCAACTCTAGTGTAAAATTATTTGTACTAGGCTATAGAGCTAGTTCAACTCTAGTGTAAAATTATTTGAACTAGCTTATAGAGCTAGGTCAACTCTAGTGTAAAATTATTGGAACTAGCTTATAGAGCTAGTTAAACCCTAGTGTAAAATTATTTGTACTAGGCTATAGAGCTAGTTCAACTCTAGTGTAAAATTATTTGAACTAGCTTATAGAGCTAGTTCAACTCTAGTGTAAAATTATTTGTACTAGACTATAGAGCTAGTCAACTCTAGTGTAAAATTATTTGTACAAGCTTATAGAGCTAGTTCAACTCTAGTGTAAAATTATTTGTACTAGGCTATAGAGCTAGTTCAACTCTAGTGTAAAATTATTTGAACTAGCTTATAGAGCTAGTTTAACTCTAGTGTAAAATTCTTTGTACAAGCTTATAGAGCTAGTTCAACTCAAGTGTAAAAGTATTTGAACTAGCTTACAGATCTTGTTCAACTCTAGTGTAAAATTATTTGAACTAGCTTATAGAGCTAGTTCAACTCTAGTGTAAAATTATTTGTACTAGGCTATATAGCTATTTCTACTCTAGTGTAAAATTATTTGAACTAGCTAATAAAGCTAGTTCGACTCTAGTGTAAAACTACTTGTACAAGCTTAAAGAGCTAGTTCAACTCTAGTGTAAAATTATTTGTACTAGGCTATAGCGCTAGTTCAACTCTAATGTAAAATTATTTGTACTAGGCTATAGCGCTAGTTCGACTCAAGTGTAAAATGGTTTCTACAAGCTTATAGAGCTAGTTCAACTCTAGTGTAAGATTATTTGAACTAGCTTATAGAGCTAGTTCATCTCTAGTGTAAGATTATTTGAGCTAACTTATAGAGCTAGTTCATCTAGTGTAAGATTATTTGTACAAGCTTATAGAGCTAGTTCAACTCTAGTGTAAAATTATTTGTACTAGGCTATAGAGCTAGTTCAACTCTAGTGTAAAATTATTTGAACTAGCTTATAGAGCTAGGTCAACTCTAGTGTAAAATTATTGGAACTAGCTT
>NW_025229052.1:0-29667 GCF_018294505.1 Triticum aestivum | reverse complement strand
CTTCGCTGGAGAAGATGTCATCGCCTCCCTCTCTTTCACCATCAGACTCCCACTCGCCTTGATCATCCCCGCTCCGCCTCCGCTCCCTTCCCCTTCCTCAGTCGACCCCTGTGCCCCGTTGGGCATCGAGTACATCTCCGTGGTCGCCTAGAAAACAGAAGACAAAACGAAATTCAATTGACCTACTCAAAAGAAGACCAACGCAGAAAACGAAGATTTCAGTCGGGAGCATAAAGACACACCTGGTCAACCTCGTACGAACTGTCGAGTGGAATGACCCTCCTGGCTCCTCGGGGGTTGTCCTTGTTCCCCGTGATGCTTGACAGCCACCCCTCCAACATCTCGTTGGTGACCTCCTCCGGGTGGATCCGAGTGGTGTCCTCGAGGCCAGAGTACAGCCACATCGGGTGGTCACGAGCCTGGAGCGGTTGGATTCGCCTCTTGAGGAAGACTTCCAGCAGATCCATTCCCGTCACACCCTCGCGGACAAGTTCAACGACTCGACCCACCAGTACCTTGACCTGGACTTTTTCTTCCGGCATCACCTTCAGAGAAGTAGGCTTTTTGGCTCGGTCGAGAGAGAAAGGCGGGAGACCAGTCGACTGCCCTGGAGTCACCTGGTCCTGGCAGTAGAACCAAGTCGCCTGCCAACCTCGGACCGACTCCGGGAAAGTGATGGATGGGAAACAGCTGTTCCCCCTTGTTTGGATCGCCAAGCCCCCACACAACTGGATCACTTGCGTCTTCTCATCACTCGACTTGGCCTTCTTGACCGACTGAGAGCGACAAGTGAAAATGTGCTTGAAAAGCCCCCAGTGTGGGCGGCAACCCTAGAACGCCTCACACATAGAAATGAAAGCGGCGAGGTAGATAATGCAGTTTGGGGTAAAGTGATGGAGCTGCGCTCCAAAGAAGTTCAAAAAGTTTCGGAAGAAAGAATGGGGCGGCAGAGAAGACCCTCGGTCGATGTGAGTGGCCAGAAGCACGCACTCACCGTCGCGAGGTTGAGGTTCGATCTCTCCCCCCGGAAGACGCGCGGCTTTGTGGGAATGGCTCCCCCCTCAACCATGTCGTCGAGATCCTCCTGCCGGAGCACCGATGGCATCCAGTCGCCCTGGATCCAACCTTTGGGCAGGGCCGTCCTGGAGGAATATCCACCGCGCGCAGACTTCTTCCCCTTCCCCGCCGCCGCTGCCTTCTTCGCGCGCTCCGGAGCGGTCGTCTTGCCCTTCACCATCGTCGTCAGCGAGATCTCGAACAGGTTTGCGATAGTTGGGCGAGAGCGAAGGCAGCGGAAGAGGTTACAAAGAAAGAGAGGAAGAAGGAGAAGAGAAGAGCACGCGCACTATTGGGGGACTCCGAGCCGGCAACTTATAAGGGGCCGCTTCCGAGTGGCTGACCAGTAGGCCCAGGCTATCCAGTCAAATCCCGCGGCAGGCGCGCACGCAGTACATGGCGAAAAAGGCGACGCGGAGATCGAGGAGCCTTCGCATTGTCATTTCCGATTACTGCGGCCGCCCCTGTTCCGCGCGCTTCCCAAAAAATTCAAATCCCGTGATATCCGCTGGCTGCAGAACAATTTGTCAAAACAGAAAACCCCACGCGCACCGGCGCTCGGTACATCACAGGTGAAGAAATCCACTCGACGAAAGGCCTGGAACGGATCAAGGCGACTGAAAGAGGTTGATGACATCATCTGTGACGGTCGACCCAGAACGAAGCACTCATATAACCCGAAGAATCAGTCGGAAAGGTCACCAACCCTTTTCTCACTCTAGCCTCGATCCATTCGGGGGCTAATGATGAAGCTATGTACCTAGGGTAGGGGCACGGACCCATCCTAAAAAAGCCCCACCCAAGGACACCCCTAGAATGAGCCACCTCTCAAACAACTGGAAGGCATCCCACTCGACGGGGTCAAGACACTCGACCAAAGAACAACCACTCGACCACGAAGCCAGAAGACCTAAAGTCACTCCGCAGGAAAACGGTCGGGCATTAAGTAGTCGTTATGGTTATTATAGCACTTTATTAGGGGCGTTACCAGTAACGCCCCACCTTAAATGTACCTAAAACCCTGCATTACTGAGAGCAGGAGGGGGCCAGCGAACTCTATATAAGCCACCCCCCTCCTCAGTATGAAGGGTTCGCACCCTTGTGATCTACACACGCATAATCCAATCGACCGCCTCCGGGCACCGAGACGTAGGGCTGTTACTTCCTCCGAGAAGGGCCTGAACTCGTAAACCTTGCGTGCTTACAACTTCCCAATAGCTAAGGTCTAGCCTCTTCATACACACCCCCCTACCTCACTGTCAGACTTAGAACCACGACAGCCAACACCCTCGTTGGGCCTCCGCTTGAAGGTTGCCGAGTACATGTCGTGTAAACGGCGGTAAGTGGTGAAAGCGTGTATGAGGAAGTACACCCCTGCAGGGTATAAAACTATTCGAATAAACGCGTCAGCGATAAAGGACTACTTGGTTGCCTATACAGTTCATAGACAAGTTAATGGTTACTACTAAAAGACTCAAGATAAGTGTGAGTACCGAGGATGGCCCTCCCGTAGGATGACGAGATAGGATCCCCGGTGGAGTATTGTGTTGGTGAGTAGTGGACTCGTGTGCGAAAACTATTTTACTAGTGGAGTTCCGTAGGATAGCTTAGCCAAGAGTCAAAGCTGGCTTGCTGCAATAACCCCACCACCTTTTTGAGAATGAGCATGTATAGTAGGTTCTGTTGTAAGACTTGCTGAGTACCTTTGTACTCATGTTTGCTTAATTACTGTTTTCAAATGACAACACCGCCCCCACTACAACAAAATATGTTAGTAGGTACGCTTTTCCTAAGACGCTTTTATATTCGTCCTTACATTTGGAAGTACCTATTATGTAGAGACGCTTTTTAGGACGATATGCATAGCATCATAAATTTCACTCTTACAGGTGCATCATATTCATTATTATTTTCATACATAAATACATTGGGACGATTTTTGAGACGTTTTAGAATACAACGCTATGGCTAGAGAAGAGTTTAAAAATAATCTATAATCATTTCTAAGAGTAATAACATATAATCTTGTAATAGTAGGTTATCGATTTTTGAGTCGATAGAGGATTGGCAAAAGTCACAGAAGCCCGAGGGGCGTCGCCACCATCCCGAGCCATGGTCTCTGGCGCCGGAGTAGGCCGGGGAGTCCTGTCAGCCGACGACCTCTTGGTCCTCCTCATCCTCAGCGGTTCATTGTCGTCGTCATCCGGGAGGTCGATAACATGAGGAGGGGTTGCAAGGGAAACTTTCAATCGACAAAAATCGCAAGAAATGACCAGTCGACTCAAAAACAGGACGTCAGTAATCGTACCAGGGTTGGAGGTAACTGCGTCCCCCATCTCTTGGTCGTCGTCCTTGGCAGAGGCCTCAGAGATAGCAGCGCTGCAAATTTTGAAAAGTCAGTCGGTTAGCTCAATAAAATCGACCAAGGATCCGTCCACGGTCGACGAAGGAAAACAAGCTTTATTACCCGAAAATGGTAGGGACGGCTATCTTCATCTTGGGCAGTGCCTTGGGCGGCTTGGACAACGTCTTGCATAGTTGCTTGGAGACCTTCCCAGTCGGTGTTGGAGAAGAAGTCCGAGGGCGTTTTGACGACGCCCCAACGGAGGCAGTCGCCTTGCCACGTTCCTGCGCCGGGTCGTGTGCGAGCTTGGATCGCCTCTCCGGGCAGGGGGGTTCGACCTCCTCCTCCTCCTCTTCGCTGGAGAAGATGTCATCGCCTCCCTCTCCTTCACCATCAGACTCCCACTCGCCTTGATCATCCCCGCTCTCGCCTCCGCTCCCTTCCCCTTCCTCAGTCGACCCCTGTGCCCCGTTGGGCGTCGAGTACATCTCCGTGGTCGCCTGGAAAACAGCAGACAAAACGAAAGTCAATCGACCTACTCAAAAGAAGACCAACGCAGAAAACGAAGATTTCAGTCGGGAGCATAAAGACACACCTGGTCAACCTCGTACGAACTGTCGAGTGGAATGACCCTCCTGGCTCCTCGGGGGTTGTCCTTGTTCCCCGTGATGCTTGACAGCCACCCCTCCAACATCTCGTCGGTGACCTCCTCCGGGTGGATCCGAGTGGTGTCCTCAAGGCCTGAGTACAGCCGCATCGGGTGGTCACGAGCCTGGAGCGGTTGGATTCGCCTCTTGAGGAAGACTTCCAGCAGATCCATTCCCGTCACACCCTCGCGGACAAGTTCAACCACTCGACCCGCCAGTACCTTGACCTGGGCTTTTTCTTCCGGCGTCACCTTCGGAGAAGCAGGCTTTTCGGCTCGGTCGAGAGAGAAAGGCGGAGACCAGTCGACTGCCCTGGAGTCACCTGGTCCTGGCAGTAGAACCAAGTCGCCTGCCAACCTCGGACCGACTCCGGGAAAGTGATGGATGGGAAACAGCTCTTCCCCCTCGTTTGGATCGCCAAGCCCCCACACAACTGGATCACTTGCATCTTCTCATCACTCGACTTGGCCTTCTTGACCAACTAAGAGCGACAAGTGAAAATGTGCTTGAAAAGCCCCCAGTGTGGGCGGCAACCCTGGAACGCCTCACACATAGAAATGAAAGCGGCGAGGTAGACAATGGAGTTTGGGGTAAAGTGATAGAGCTGCGCTCCAAAGAAGTTCAAAAAGTTTCAGAAGAAAGAATGGGGCGGCAGAGAAAACCCTCGGTCGATGTGAGTGGCCAGAAGCACGCACTCACCGTCGCGAGGTTGAGGTTCGATCTCTCCCCCCGGAAGACGCGCGGCTTTGTGGGGAATGGCTCCCCCCTCAACCATGTCATCGACATCCTCCTGCCGGAGCACCGATGGCATCCAGTCGCCATGGATCCAACCTTTGGGCAGGGCCGTCCTGCAGGAAGATCCGCCGCGCGCAGACTTCTTCCCCTTCCCCGCCGCCGCCGCCTTCTTCACGCGCTCCGGAGCGGTCGTCTTGCCCTTCACCATCGTCGCCGGCGAGATCTCGAACAGGTTTGTGGTAGTTGGGCGAGAGCGAAGGCAGCGGAAGAGGTTACAAAGAAAGAGAGGAAGAAGGAGAAGAGAAGAGCACGCGCACTGTTGGGGGACTCCGAGCCGGCAACTTATAAGGGGCCGCTTCCGAGTGGCTGACCAGTAGGCCCAGGCTATCCAGTCAAATCCTGCGGCAGGCGCGCGCGCAGTACGTGGCGAAAAAGGCGGCGTGGAGATCGAGGAGCCTTCGCATTGTCACTTCCGATTACTGCGGCCGCCCCCGTTCCGCGCGCTTCCCAAAAAATTCAAATCCCGTGATATCCGCTGGCTGCAGAACAATTTGTCAAAACAGAAAACCCCGCGCGCACCGGCGCTCGGTACATCACAGGTGAAGAAATCCACTCGACGAAAGGCCTGGAACGGATCAAGGCGACTGAAAGAGGTTGATGACGTCATCTGTGACGGTCGACCCAGAACGAAGCACTCATATAACCCGAAGAATCAGTCGGAAAGGTCACCAACCCTTTTCTCACTCTAGTCTCTATCCATTCGGGGGCTAATGATGAAGCTATGTACCTAGGGTAGGGGCACGGACCCATCCTAAAAAAGCCCCACCCAAGGACATCCCTAGAATGAGCCACCTCTCAAACAACTGGAAGGCATCCCACTCGACGGGGTCAACACACTCGACCAAAGAACAACCACTCGACCACGAAGCCAGAAGACCTAAAGTCACTCCGCAAGCAAACGGTCGGGCATTAAGTAGTCGTTATGGTTATTATAACGCCCCACCTTAAATGTACCTAAAACCCTGCATTACTGAGAGCAGGAGGGGGCCGGCGAACTCTATATAAGCCACCCCCCTCCTCAGTATGAAGGGTTCGCACCCTTGTGATCTACACACGCATAATCCAATCGACCGCCTCCGGGCATCGAGACGTAGGGCTGTTACTTCCTCCGAGAAGGGCCTGAACTCGTAAACCTTGCGTGCTTACAACTTCCTAATAGCTAAGGTCTAGCCTCTTCATACACACCCCCCTACCTCACTGTCAGACTTAGAACCACGACAGCCAACACCATCGTTGGGCCTCCGCTTGAAGGTTGCCGAGTACATGTCATGTAAACGGCGGTAAGTGGTGAAAGCGTGTATGAGGAAGTACACCCCTGTAGGGTATAAAACTATTCGAATAAACGCGTCCGCGGTAAAGGACTACTTGGTTGCCTATACAGTTCATAGACAAGTTAATGGTTACTACTAAAAGACTCAAGATAAGTGTGAGTACCGAGGATGGCCCTCTCGTAGGATGACGAGATAGGATCCCCGGTGGAGTATTGTGTTGGTGAGTAGTGGACTCGTGTGTGAAAACTATTTTACTAGTGGAGTTCCGTAGGATAGCTTAGCCAAGAGTCAAAGCTGGCTTGCTGCAATAATCCCACCACCTTCTTGAGAATGAGCATGTATAGTAGGTTCTGTTGTAAGACTTGCTGAGTACCTTTGTACTCATGTTTGCTTAATTACTGTTTTAGATGACAACACCGCTCCCACTACAACAAAATATGTCAGTAGGTACGCTTTTCCTAAGACGCTTTTATATTCGTCCTTACATTTGGAAGTACCTATTATGTAGAGACGCTTTTTAGGACGATATGCATAGCGTCACAAATTTCACTCTTACAGGTGCATCATATTCATTATTATTTTCATGCATAAATACATTAGGACGATTTTGAGACGTTTTAGAATACAACGCTATGGCTAGAGAAGAGTTTAAAAATAATCTATAATCATTTCTAAGAGTAATAACATATAATCTTGTAATACTAGGTTGTAAATAAAATCAGCTAATAAGATGGACAAAACACGGATCGAAAATGGCATGCCCATCTCTGCCCATAAACGAAACAGAAATCTCTAGACGAAGCTCAATTTTTTTTGATGAAACACGGAACAGAAATCTCATCGTGCGCACCTCCCAGACCTTGCGTTATACTAGAAGAACGCCCGTGCGTTGCAACGGGGCCACATTAACTTAAAAAGTTTAATATTACAACATTGGCGACCTTTTTTACCATCAAATCCTCACACACACACTCTCCCTCCCTCTCCCTCACTCTCTCTCCCTCTCTCCCGCTTCTCCTAGCCGCCTCAACATCACGTCATTACCAAACATGTAGTGGATGCCTAGTGGGACAAGGGTTAAGAAATAACATGAGGTGAAAAATACGATGGTTGTCAATTCCATAAGACGATCCAAGTAATTTGACAAAACAGATCGGGAGCATCTTGTATAATCTCAAAAAAGCAACTAAAAATATGAGAAATGAAGTGATGAAAATCAGCGCCTGCTCTCATTTATGCTCGCTTTTGTAATGGGAGGCAAGGAATGGGGATACCGGGAGAAGAAAGGATCACATGGACGGCAAGCCTCCACCACCGGCAAGTGGGGTTGCTTCACATCCAATCTCCACGGCCGCCGCCTCCATGGGGACGAACTCCCATGTTCACAACCGGGCTCCCAATCGGGCGCTGCCTCGCCGACCTTGACGACGAAGTAGTCCCTCCCTTCGATCCCATTCGCAACGGAGGCAACACCCATCCCAGCGGACGGGTCCACGTTGCGATCCCTACTGGATTGTGGTCGCGCCTCCCCAAACCTCACCGCGGGACACATGAGAGGGCGCCGTTGCCATGGTCGGGTTTGGATGGGGAAAGTAGGCGACATAGCAGCAACGGCGCCTTCGCCGGGATTGGTGGCGACGGAGGCGAGCAAGCGGGAGGACGGCGGCGGTGAGAGAGTAGGAGGGTGGTGGCGGCAGTCCATCGGCCGCCGTGACGTGAGAGGAGGATGGGGATGGGGCCGCGATCTGGACGTATGGAGCGGTCGAGAGGAGGGGAAGCAGGCGGCTTGGTTTTTCCATCGTGCGGGGTTTGGGGGAGGTCAAACGAGAGGGCTTTTTTCGTGCGGGAGGCAGAGCAACGAGGGCAGATGTAGGGAGACTGGACGTGGTCGATTGGCAGGAAAAGGAAAGCTACGCATTTTTTAGGTAGTAGAGATGATTGATAATAAGAAAGGGAAAATCACATCAATATAAGGAAATATCCCATCAATATTTGATTGATTGTGATTTATTTTTTATATGATAACTAATCTGATCATCAATACTTGATTGATTGCGATTTATTTTTTATATGGTAACTAATCTGATGGGTTGGCAGGAAAAGGAAACCTACGCATTTTTTAGGCAGTAGAGATGATTGATGATAAGAAAGGGAAAATCACATCAATATAAGCAAATATCCCATCAATATTTGATTGATTGCGATTTATTTTTTATATGGTAACTAATCTGATCATCAATACTTGATTGATTGCGATTTATTTTTTATATGGTAACTAATCTGATGGGTTGGCAGAAAAGGAAAATTACGCATTTTTTTAGGCAGTAGAGATGATTGATGATAAGAAAGGGAAAATCACATCAATATAAGGAAATATCCCATCAATCTTTGATTGATTGCGATTTATTTTTTATATGGTAACTAATCTGATCATCAATACTTGATTGATTGTGATTTATTTTTTATATGGTAACTAATCTGATGGGTTGGCAGAAAAAGGAAAGCTACGCATTTTTTTAGGCAGTAGAGATGATTGATGATAAGAAAAGGAAAATCACATCAATATAAGGAAATATCCCATCAATATAAGGAAATGTCCCATCAATATTTGATTGATTACGATTTATTTTTTATATGGTAACTAATTTGATCATCAATACTTAATTGATTGCGATTTATTTTTTATATGGTCGATGAAGTTTTTTTGTTGGGCGCGGGTTTTTTGGGTGGCTGCGTGGGATGGGTGGGGTGGGAGGATGACGAAAAAAAACCAGAGGTGGGAGGATGACAAAATAAAACCGGATGAAAATAAAATCGGAGTACCAGGCTACCAACTGCTCCATTAAGAATAGAGATAGGAGTGCGACGCAAAGGGCCAGACGACTAGGCCAGCTCACCAGACGCAATGAGAGTTTTTTTTAACGCGTGGCATAAAAATCCCAAAAATCAAGTAGTTGGGGAACTTGAACTCGGGAAACAGCGCCGTTGAACTTCCGCCGCTAGCCAATGGAATAGAGGACTGTTGGTGATTGTTACAATCGCAAGTATTTAATAACCCACTGCAGCGGCGAGACTCGGATACATTTCTGTTTATTTTTTAAACTGCCAACAATTTTGAAATGTCAAATATTTTTAAAAATGTGAACTACATTTAATACAAGAATTTTTTTGAAAAATGTATTTTTTGGAATTCTAAATAATTTTTGAAAACATGAATAATTTTTGGAATACTCATATATTTTTTTGAGAAAAAATCCTCAAATATTTTTTAGAGTGCAATTTAAAATTGCAAACATTTCTTAAAAACTAGACATTCCTTTTGAAAATAACGAATTTTTAAAAAACATGAAAATTTATTTTAGAAGGGATTTGTTTGATAACATGAAAAAAGTCAAAAATTCTGTTTTTTTGTATTTTAAAACATTTATTGAATATTGTGAATAAAATTTGACACTCTGAACATGTTTTTGAAAACTAGCATTTTTTAAATGATATTTTTTTGGAGAATGCGAACAAAATTTATGAATGCCAGAACAATTTTGGAGAGCTTGAAAAAGTAAATTTTGAACATTTTCTGTATTTATGAAAAAGAAGTGGAAAAAATTAAATGAAAAAAGAGACTAAAAACAACAATAATAAGAAACAGAAAATAAGGAAATAACAAGAAAAAAACAAAACTTTATCCGATGTAGCCGCTCGTCTCGTGTTCACCACGCCGTTCACACCGGGTCAACGTCAGTTTTAGTGATCTCATTGTGCCACCATGCCCTTCCTCCTTATGGTCGACATTGTACATAGGAACATTATAATCATATTTTGATATAATTATTATTTTTATCTAAAAAGCAACCACTTCAAAATATATGTGCAATAAATAATATTTTCTCCAAATGATAGGATTCCTGCTTCATTAACAAGAAAAGGAGAGTTGCTCATTTAATTGGGGAAAACTAAGCAAAAATCTAATTGCCTGGCTAATTGTGAAGAACCGAGCAAAAACCAACATAACCGTTGAGCGACACACATAAGATACCCCACCGCACACTACTCCAAAGAGAGCCTCATCGACACAGCACGGATGTGGCATTGTTATCACTCCTCCCTAGAGGCGTCCTCGCCATCCCTAACCCTGAGCCGACGACTTCGACTTCGCCGTAGGCGATCGTCAACCCAAACCACATTGTACAGGCCGTGTGGAGATGTATGAAGATCTGCACCAGAACTCAGCTTCCTACGACCAGACATGACAACTCTGATTCTAACGGAGAATCACGAAGAAGAACTAGGCACGACTAGTGCCGTAGACGATCATTGAACGAACCAACTGCTCCTGTCATTGTATGCCATCGAGACTCCACCACCACAACTTTGACTTCACAGCAACAAACAAGCCGTTGGATAAGAGCCGACTGCTCCTCAACCATAGCCAAGTCTCCAATATTGCTCCCCTCATCATCGTTTCCACA
The DNA here is from genome assembly GCF_018294505.1 of Triticum aestivum. NCBI lineage: Eukaryota > Viridiplantae > Streptophyta > Magnoliopsida > Poales > Poaceae > Triticum > Triticum aestivum. The sequence continues at coordinate 19,088 of NW_025229052.1, read as the reverse complement.
GAAGCCTCGACGCGAACACTGCCATCTTCCACTAACCCAGCTCGCCAATACCCAACTCCAAAGACGAAGCACCCATGGGAGGGGGAGGATACGAAACGAAAGCGCCACCATCGTCTGATCAAACTAGATCAATGGTTCCCCCCGGAGCTACAACGATCAGCGCCGGAGCGGTGTGGCGACAATACAATGATGCCTCCTAGAAGATAAGCAGCGACCACGGGCGCCGCCATTGTTGGTCGCGCCCACAACCAAGACAGGGCTTTCACCCAAGCTCCCAACATCACCTCATCCGCACATCATATCACAACAACGCCCACCTAGCACCACCACCGAGCCAAATTGCAATCGAAGAAGGTCATCGTCGGAACAACCAATCGCACCTTGCGAAGGCCGCAGACCAACAACAACCGCTAGATCTACCAACCGCCGACCGAAAGTCCGGTCACTGGATGTAGCACGAACCAATCCTTACCGACGACCACGCAACCATGGACCAGAGATATGCCACCCGAGGCCACGAAGCACCTTCGTTTCCAGCCATGACCAGGCTCCCACGCGCGTGTGCCGGAGAACGCAGAAGATCCAACACTCGCCTGTGTGCCTCTGCACCATCACCACGAGCCGCTCCACCACGCCATCCCCGGACTACCGCGCAGCCCGAGCATCAACCCCTCACCACGCAGTCGAGGGACCTCACAGTGGCAGAACCTCGCCGCAGAGCCACTTGTGCTGCACCTCCCCGCAGACTCACCACGTCCCAGCCACGACCAGAGCACCATCGGGCCGCGCACACCCTTGTGAGGCCCATGCTATGCCTGATCAGATCGGGCAAAGCACCAGCCACCACCCCACACCGCCAGGGCCGCCCAGGCTAGCCGACTGCTGCCCGCACACCAGATCTGGGCGCGAGGGCCCCGGATCCGCCTCTCTGCCAAAGGAGAGGAGCTTCATCCCGCCCGCACAGAACACGCAATGTCCATTCACGGGCACCGCACGAGCCAGCCACGAGGACGCCCGCTATATGAAAAAGAAGCATGTCGCTGCCGCTGCCACACGGGCTTTCCCCGGCGTCGCACCATGGCAGTCGTGAGAGGGGAAGACGGCAGAAGAGCCGACTGTCGATGGTGGCTAGGTTCACCGCCTATGTCGCTCGTGTGGAGCGACACGGACCTAATGTGTGCTTCTTAATGGCATCCATGCAAAAAATAATAACAAAGCAAATGTATGAGCATTGACCCCTTTTCTAGTTGTTTTATTTGGCACGTGCTAGGAATCATCCGACTTATATGTGTGTAAGATCAGCCGCCTGGATCACTGTTAGATTGATCCGTTGGATCTGTCCGTGGGAATTTACATGCACGTGTCGCTTTCCACCGAGCGTACTGGCCAGTCCTTATTTTCTTTCTTCTGGTCGTGACTGGTCGCAGCAACACTTTACATGCACCTTGCTCTAGTCAATGCTGCCAAGTCTGTAGCCATGTATGTCTCACATCTTGATTGCATTTCACTTTGCAGGGTTTCACTTGATTGCATTTCACGGATTGATGGAAAAAGTAGAAGAAAACAAAAACTTGGTCGTATTTTTGCAATTAAACATAGCAGCTATTGTAACAACAACAAAATACAGGAAAAACAATGAAAAATAATTCAATATTTACTATTAATCACATAGACTGTTGCAAAAGTATCGTTAAACTAAAATACCTTTTTTAACAGTCGCAACAACAAATAGACTAGAAAAGCCACGTTTTCGGTTTTCTTCTGTACTAGATGGAACCAGCTTTGCAGCGTCGCACGGCCGACTTTGCAACAAACAGAAACAACGGTGGTTGACCTTGCAACATAGCGTATCTGGTCTGCAGTATCGACTCGTGTGGTCCCGTGCTATGAGGGGGGCGCCGTCGTGATGCGAGGCGTGCCGAAAGCCGGTGTTATGGGAGTGTCTTTGTGTTGCCTCAAGGTTGCCCAAACGTGACGATGTTACGTCGACATGCTTCGAGGGCCGCGGGGATGACACGACGGCTCTGTGCTTCGGCAACCGGGACTATGCTGTGACGACAACCCGACTACTTCGATGATGTTACGCCAACAACCCAACTGCTTCAATGATGTTGCGACGACTTGCTTTGACGACCGCGGTGTGCTTTGACGGTTGCGGTGATGCTATGACAACAACCTGGCTACTTTAATGATGTCGCGATGGCGTGCTTCGATGGATGCGGCAGGTGCTTCGATAGCCACGACGATGCTACGATGGCAACCTGGCTGGTTCAATGATGTTGCGATGTCGTGCTTCGACGGCCGCGGGGATGGCACGACGGCTCTGTGCTTCGCCGGCCGCCACAATGCCACAACGACAACCCGACTACTTCGAGGATGTTGCCCTAGCAACCCGACTATTTCGATGATGTTGCGATGGCATGATTTGACGACCGCGGTGTGCTTTGACGGTTGAGGCAAGCTACGACGACAACAACCTGACTACTTCAATGATGTTGCGATGGCATGATTTGACGACCGTGGTGTGCTTTGACGGTTGCGGCAAGCTACAACGACAACCTGACTACTTCAATGATGTTGTGGTGGCATGATTTGACGACCACGGTGTGCTTTGACGGTTGCGGCAAGCTACAACGACAACCTGACTACTTCAATAATGTTGCGGTGGCGTGCTTCGACAGCCGTGGCGATGCTACATGGCAACCCGACCGCTTCGACGATGTTGCGACATCATGCTTCAACGGCCGCAACGGGTCCTTCGACAGCCACGACGATGCAGTAACCAACTGTGACGGTGGCATGCTTCAAATGGTCACGACGATGCTGCGATGGCGTGCTTCAACGACCACGGTGATGCTGCGATGACGTACTTTGATGATGTTGCAATGGCATGCTTACCCGCCATAGCGGTGGTCCGACGACAATGGTCCGACGACTTCGACGATACTACAACGACAACAGCGTACTTCGATGATGTTGCGATGGCATGCTTACCGGCCGTGGTGCTGCTCCGACGACAATGGCACGACTACTTCGACAATACTACAACGGCAACCCAGCTGCTCCACATTTGTTGTGATGGGGATGCTTGAACGGCCACAACATCAAGGACGCTACTCTAAACATTGCTATATCCAAAGCAACCATGACTCCTTGAACTTGCTAGTACCAAATCCAACAAATATCCATGACCAGTGTCAAGAAAATGGTGTTGGAATCCTTGTTTGGTGCTTGCTAAGTGCTTCATCTTAAGATTTTTGTTTAAAAAATATATTATTTTGAGATTATTTGCAGTATCATATATGTTAATACCTGGCAAAGCACTACTAAGTGTGATGTAAAAAGAAAAAAAAAAGGGACCATGTACCTTTATGCGAGTAGGCTATATGCTACGTATTCCACGGATCGGAGGGAGTAGTAACTAGGATGGGTTGGGCACGCTAACTCGCCTGATGGGTAGAGCGCTCCGAGCGCGCTTGGTGCCACATGATTGCGTCCGATCAGACGGCGCGCGAGGCGACTGACAAACCAGGAAATCATCCGACTGTTTTTAAATCTTTTCCTTGTTTTATCTATAACAGAAACAAATTGTCATTTTTTAAATGATAAAAATTATGTTTTCCTGAATTTCGTTTGGAGGAAATATTTTGGCCCTCGGCGCTCCTATTTTCTTTTGCAGCCAGAAAATATCTCCCTGTGTGTATTTTCTCTCACCCACGCGGCCATCTCCCCACTTATCTCCTTCTCCAACCTCCTAATCCATCTAATGGGATCCCTCCCTGGCCACGGCCAGTGATGTGCATCGCCTCCACACAGGAGCGGCGATCGATTTGTTTGGTGGCGGACTTGAGGGAGACTCGATGGGCGGCGAGCGATTTGATGCGGCGGAGGTTGGGGGACAGAGACCGGCCGGCGGGTGCCTCAGGGCTTCTTGTTCCTCGTCCACCCCCTTTCAGGTGTGGCGGCACGCTTGAGGCGGCGGCGGCGGCTCTAATCCCGCGGTTCGTTCTGGTGGCCGTGATTTGGTGCGGGCGTGCCGTTCCGCTGCCCGGGCCGGCGAATCCTGACCTCTCCGCTCTGTTTCTGTCCTGCAGGTAGCCGTGGTCCCACTTCTCGGGCGGGATTTGCGGCGCTGAGGCGGCCGGCGCGACGCGAGCTTGGGGTTGTGCTTGTGCCCGCCGAGGGGCGTGGCTACCGGCCACTCAATCGGGCGCCGGAGGCAGCATAAGGAGGAGGGGATGTTGCGGTGCGCCGTGATCTTATCCCGGCTGCGTGGTTAGGTTTTGGGCGAGTATGGAGGGGACGAGGGCGGCGGGGCCGGGGATGTGCAGATTAAGGTCGGAGGAAGCATCTGCTACGAGGAACATCTTCGTCTTCGACCTACAGGTGGAATATGCAGAGCAAGCATGGGCGTGCATCCGTGCCGCCTTGGGTAGCCACCCCAGATTCGTCGTGCCCCTGCATATTGTGATCTGATCGCTCAAGCTGGTACGGAAAATCCTCGAATTCTTCTAGTGTCTCAAACTTGTGTAGTAAATTGATTTCCTGCTTAATCGTTGTCAATTTTTGTTGTTCGACTCTGCAAACTGCAGGCTCCCTGCTCCGTGGTAGGAGTAGAGTAGATATTCACACCAATAAAAAAATCTTCTGAATGTTGGGCGTACATACAGTTCGCTCGGTTTGATTGCTTCTCGGTTGGGTTGCATGTTGTTTACAGATCCTGGGGAGAGGTGAAAAACTACCTCCGTGGTAGGAGTAGAGTAGATATTCACACCAATAAAAAAATCTTCTGAATGTTGGGCGTACATACAGTTCGCTCGGTTTGATTGCTTCTCGGTTGGGTTGCGTGTTGTTTACAGATCCTGGGGAGAGGTGAAAAACTACCAGCATGTACAATGCTCGTCATGTTTGGCGTACAACCTGTTGCGTGGCAATGACGGATTTGCAGGGCGGCGGTGTTGGCGCCGGAGACCACCTTTGGCTCGGCTCCTTGTCGCCGTTTTGCCATCCGCCCTTGCGCACGTCCCTCCTGGCAAAACTCTAGTCGTTGTGCGGGGATTGGTTGCCATCGACGTTGTTGCCTTGGAGCTACCAGCGCGTGATTTGACCTCTGACGTTTCATGCCTGAGTGCTATTTATTGGACTCACTCCACTTGATCCCAAGTGATGCGGTCATACAGGACAAACAATTTCCTTTGAAGGTCTGTCTAGCCTCCTCCCTTGTCTGTTCGTAGTTACTCCTTTCTGGCAAGTAGTACAAATTGGTCTACCACAGCCCACAGCCGCCCCCCTGCATTGTGAAACAAATGGAATTAAGATTCGAAGTTAGTAGAAAATTGATAACATTTTGAGAATTGTCACATCACACAACCAAGTAAATGGACAGATGACACGAAAATGGCGCATCCATGTTTTGATTGCATCCGTGTATTCAACAATCACATAGCATGTTCTGTTTCACCCAGGAAAAAAAAAGATCGCATAACATATTTTACTTAAATTTATTTCATCACCTTTGTGAATTAGAGAATAGAAGAATAATGTATCTTTTGTTATGAACATGAATAGTACATCTAGTTCAGCAAAGAAAAGAAAAGATAGGGAGAAAATATATGATTGTTTGAAACCAACTATTTCAGTGGTAATATGCAAATATGGTAATTGTTTGCTTAATGAAATGTTCACTATATATGTGCAGAAGTAGAACAGAGTTATATAGGTGTTACTCTGGTGATTTGGCTCTGCTTCTCCTGTTTCGAAAGAGGATTTTCTTCTTTCTGCTATCTGGCAGTCCTTATCTGATAATGGCTATCATTTGCGATTGATGATATTATCTCTTAGTTTAATTCTGCCTATAGCGAATAATTTGATTTCATTCACCGTCCATTATTTAGCTACTTCAGTGGCCTATATACTAGCCTTGCTATCTCTAGGAGAAACATAAATGTCTAACGATGTTGCCATTCCTGGGACTGAAAAATGGTCATGTTTTTTCACGCCCAACAGGTGTTACCTTTTGATAAAGCATGCACATTATTTACAATCTCTTTGTCCATTTCAGGGGAGAGCATTTCAAAGGAAGCACGGACTGGAGGTGTAAGGTTAGATGGCAAGCTATTTTGCTCATGCAGTTTGATGATAAAATTCATTAAGTCCACTTCCTTGTTTATTTGTCTCATGATTAATGGTTATTTTTTTAACTTCCAAATGTCGGCTAGAAAGTGATATACTATGATTAAACATGTCATAATCCATTGATTTATGGTCACGGTTACATTTGATAATTTATAATCACATAAATGAACTTAAAATGTTTCGGGCCTGGCATGTTAGCATTGCTTTACATTATAGTACAATGAATATATGATGGAAACAACATCGCAAGATCACTCAGCACTATAGGCCAGCACAGAAAACACACATACACTTCTAGTTTACATGACGAGTACTTTATTTGTTTGCATCATCCATGCATGTTTAGCTTTCAAAATAAATTATTATGTTGTAACAAAACCTTAATCTAAGCTGATCAAAAGTATGTGTAGAATAGGGCTGCTTAGTGCATTCCTAGTACATGATATCAGAACTCTTGGAAATTATCATTCTTGAGCTGGTTATATCTCTCCATTCATAACTCTTACTATTTAATTGCATAATGCTCATACTGAAAATAACAGTGCAGTCAGGCTAGGTGGTTTTCACCAAGTCAATAAGCAGGTACATATATGCTAGGTATCCAAACGGTTGTATAATTGTAGTTGGTCTAATTCTCTATGAAATTGTCCTTCTTTGCGTAAAGTGAAATCTTCCCAGTTTTATTAATAGCAAATGTTCTATTTCTTGCAAAAGTGTGATAAAACTGAAGTCTTGTTCTTTTCGATCAATTTGAGAAGCAAAAACAAACCCTTGGCCAATGGAATTTTAGGGAGTAAATATAGAACATATGTGGTTGAAGGAAACATGCTTGGAGAACAATATGTTGCAGTCTCTGTCCGTAGCTATATCTAGGAGATGAGAACTGGTTAGACCATATGAAAAACTCCAAACAGCAGGAGATGCTGGTTATGTTATTGCTTGGCCTTCCTCACATGTAAGTATGTTTCCATACAACCATCAAGTATGCTCCAATATCCACATTTAAGATATTTTAGTTATCGAAATCTTTGTGGCTGTTTTTAGGTAAGAAAAAAACTAAGCCAACCACTCCAACGAAGCATTTGTATGATACACTTATAATTTATCAAAGAACATCTTATCTTGCACTTGTCTAAAAACATTGTTCATTTGCTTTCCCAGGGCGGTTCAGTATTTGAAAAGAGAGTGCATTAAGGGAGCCAGGAGTAATTGGGTAGTTCAGGATTTGAAAAGGGAGCCAGGATTAGTCTGTGAATGAAAAAGTATTGTTCCTTATGTTATATTTTAGCTTAATTGAGAAACATAGTTCTAGACTATAGGATATTTTTTATTTATTTGTACTCCCTCCGTCCGGGAAAAGTTGTCACCGGCGCAGTTCAATTGTAATTTTGCCAAAAAGACCTTATCATTTTAAATCTCATGCTAATCTGCCCTTCTTCCTCCCCCGACGCCCACGGGCACCGCGCACCCAGCCTCCGTCTCCCCTCGTCGCCGGCGGGCACCGCGTGCCCCAGCCACCGCAGGGATCAGCCGACGATGAAGTCGCACTTGCGCCGCCGCCCACCTGTCCCGCTGCTGCAAACTTGTGCCTCCCCTGCTTACCTGCGCACACAGAGGCAAGCTTCGTCGCCGCCCGCCTGCTCCTCTCCGGCGACAACTCGACGGGCGGCGTCTCCATGGCTGATGGGCGGCATCTCCTCGTCGTCCTGCTCGCGTCCCCAGCATCGCCGCCCACCTGCGCAGCTGCCACAAAGGTGACCCCCGCCGCCTACGTGCGCCGCTCGCAAGGCCTGGGTCGTCCGCTTCGGCCGCCGGCACGCTGCCTTCCGCCACTCCGTCCTCTTCTGCTGTTGCCATCTTCCTCCACCTCTGCTGCTTCTGCTAGTGGTGGTGTAGCTCCCGATCTTCGTCCAGGCGGCCCCAATCTTCTTCTTTGTCCCCCGTTGTGCTGCTGTTGAAGGTACCAGCGCCCCCGCCCTGAAATTCTTGTCATATGGACAAATTGGTGTGAGATTGTCTGGGTAGCATCATGGTAGCATCATTGTAGATCAGATTGATGTGAACTTGTTGAGGATTAGAGCACCGGCGGATCATCCAGTTGGATCCTGAATCAACACATTCACGGCCTCCTCTTCATCGCCCCCTTCTTGCCTGAATTACGAGCAAGCTTTCTCTGGTTGCGTAGAAAACACTCACAATTTCACCTGTAGCAAGCTTCGATTGATGAGTCATCTGTGTACCTAGGCTCAACATGCATGTGTACCACAACCTAGGAAGAATAGAACGGTGAACAAGTCATTATTAACAATAATATCACAGCAGGGTCAGCAAATTCAGAGAGACAAACTTAACAAGGGTAATTTCCATATAATTTTTGGAACAATATTCATTTTTTATTTGAACTTGCAAAAACAGGCAACTGTTGTTTTGAACTCTTAACTACAGTAAGATCTTAGACCCACTCCTTACTAAAATATCCTCTCCCTCCTTGCTGCCATTTTCCTTTTCTTGTGCATCCATTTAGTGTTCTACAGGTCATGTTGGGCGGCACATGCTGCAACAGAGGGCTGAAGACCAAACCTTGAATTACAGAATGTTTTAACAGAACTTTAGATGTTCTACAGGTCATGTACGACTCCCAGGTTCTAACAAAAAAGTTCAGACAACTCCCAGGAGTACATGACCTGAATTTAAAGGACCACAGAAATCCCAGAAACAGTTAACTGTTACAGACAGTTTGAGTTTACTGTTTTTCAGGTCATGGATGTGGCTCAAACTATAGAGAGAAAATCATTTTTGAGTTGAACGAATACTGCCATTAGTTGTCCCAATTTGCTCCATGTTCTAATCACAGGAATACTGGTGTTAGTTGTCCCAATCAACAGCAGCACTCCACACTGTATCAGTACTCCATACATACATATTGCATTCAGTAAGCAAACTTGTGACTAAATTCAAGCTGACCCAGTCACTACTTCGCAGATTAGAACAAGCAGAAAAAAAGACATGACAGTTTTAATCAAGGACCAAGTCTTAGACCATTGAGCGGAGTTTTTCAGCATAGGGGGGAGAAACAGTCATCTTCAGTGACCAGAGTTTTTTTTCTCAATAGTCCAATAATCATCTTCTTAGTTGAAAGCATTTTATTCACATAGTTCATCTTCTTAAGGGGCCCTTCTAAACAAAATTTCCACAACAAGAACAAGGAGTATATGATAGGAGTAATTTGGCCACAACAAGAACAAGGTACTGTAATTGCATGAAATTGCTAAAACTGCTAGAGCTCAATGTACAAATCATGAAATTGCTGGAGTATAAATCATTGCTAGCAGTGAGCAATGAGATGGGAAGACAGACATCACTTTTTAAATGCTAGCTTCAGAAAATTCAGTTAGCAGTGAGCAGTGAAAACAGACATAGTCCAATAATCATCTTCTTACTTGAAAGCATTTTATTCACATGGTCCTAAATTTTATAAACCATACTGATCTGTACTTGAAACTAGAATTAGAAAACAAGATTAAAATTAGTGAACATATACTGTCAAGTTATGTCAATGCTTGAAAATTTTGCAAGCACTAGCTTGGAAAATGAAAACATACACTCATATTTCAATTGACAGTGACAAATTTTGCAAGCACTACGACAACAACAACAACAACAACAAAGCCTTTAGTCCCAAACAAGTTGGGGTAGGTTAGAGGTGAAACCCATAAGATATCGCAACCAACTCATGGCTCTGGCACATGGATAGCAAGCTTCCACGCACCCCTGTCCATAGCTAGCTCTTTGGTGATACTCCAATCCTTCAGGTCTCTCTTAACGGACTCCTCCCATGTCAAATTCGGTCTACCCCGCCATCTCTTGACATTCTCCGCACGCTTTAGCCGTCCGCTATGCACCGGAGCTTCTGGAAGCCTGCGCTGAATATGCCCAAACCATCTCAGACGATGTTGGACAAGCTTCTCTTCAATTGGTGCTATCCCAACAAATTTTGCAAGCACTAACTTGGAAAAATCCTACTAGAGTTTACTGAAATTTCCTTGATGTTCATGGAATGTGCTTTCATCAACTAAATTTCCTTGATGTTCTAAAGACCAAGGACTGCTAATTAAACTTCTTGTTGTGACAGTATCACCATTAAGATCATCTTCACTAAAAATTTTGTTTCTGAACTGTAGCATTAAAATGATCATGGTCTAAAATGGGAGAAGGAAAACATCTCTGAAAACATCCCCAAATCCTTCCTGACAGAAAGACAGAGAAACGACAGCATAGTAAGAGTACAAAGTGGCTTACATGATGAGTGCACAGTGAAGGTCTTCACATGCAAACCTGCATCACATAGATTTTGTTTTTAATTAACCAAAATAACAAAATATGGAAGCCTTAACAGTTTGCTGTCAATTTTAGACTGAATTACACTAAACTTGGTAATTTTGTTGAGCATAATCCATCACTAGTGACTGAATTTTCGATTTTATTTGAATTAAGTTGGATTTATTTGAATTAAGTTAGAATTATTTAGATTCTTCTTTCAAAGCTTAAATTCAGTGTACTACATTCAGTCAAGCTTAAATTCGGTGTTGCTGCCTATACAAATTTAAATTATGTGCTGCTGCCTGTACAAATTTAAATAGAAATTCAATTTTGTCAGTACAGTGCTACTGCCTGTACAAATTCTTAGCTTTGCTTGACAAAATTGTTTTACTTTACCAAAGTAGACAATGCTCTTCAACTAGGCAGGGCTGGGCAGGGAGGAATGCTCTTCAACTCACCAAAACGAACTGGGAATTATCCTCTGTACACCACCACCATGCTTCCTCCTGACAGAAGAACCCTCAGCACCCAAATTCCCTGAAGCCCCATTGCCCTGAGATTTGATTTAGCAGCAAAGCAGAGCATTTGGTTTAGCAGCAAAGAAAAGCAAAGCAGAACATCTACTGTACTTGAACGTCTAAAGCAAAGCAGCAAAGCAGAGTACTTGAGCTCTGAAATTTAGTGAGCGTTGAAGTTCTCACTTGCACTCTGTTTTGCGGGGGCGGGAGTGGTCGGCTGAGCATCCATCTCCGGCGAGCGGGCGGCGGGCATGGCGGGGATACGGTGGCCGCCGGAGGACCCGGAGATGTTCCCGAAGCGGATGCTCGGGACCAGGATCCGTGGCGGCCGACTCCTGGTCCATCAAGAGCGACTACGGGAGCACCCTCGATGACAAGCAGCGCTACGCCGACATGGCTGAGGTGCTCCTCGCCTCCTGCCCCTCCTCGGTCTCCTCCTCTGCGGCCTCCGCCGCCGCGCCCTCCGCCTGCTCCTCCTCCCTCAGCTCCCAAGCGTGTAATTTGGGGAGTCCGCCGATCCACCTTTACTCTATCTCCCGCAGGGGTGGAGGAAGGGACCAAGGAGGGGGAGCTCAGGCGACGCTCGAGGAAGCTGCGCGGGAGAGCTCAGGCGCGGGAAGGGGAGCAGGGAGCTCCGGCACGGGGAGCCGAGCTGGGAAGCGAGCGGGGGAGACGAGCGGCGGGGCTGCGTCGTTTGTCGGGAATTAGCTGAGGGTGTTTTTGTAAAATGACCATGGAGACAACTTTTCTCGGACGGAGGGAGTCTGTTATTATTCAGTTGTGAACTTTGGTGTAAGTATCTACTCAGCTTGCCAATTTTGATAATGCGATGTTTGCAAATGCAATCTATGACGTGGAATGGTACCTTCATATAATGATATTATTGAATTAATCTGCATGTGCGGCCATGTCATGATCAAATGATCGAATTTAAAATGATGAAATACAAATTTGAAATAAATCAAACCATATTTAAAGTAAAACATTTCATCTGTATGGAGTTGCTTATGTACATTTAAAGATAAATATAATGTCTCTACATGACGTGTATAAAGTACTGGGCCCATGATGAACGTATTTACACAAGCGCCTCACCTGGTCTTGAGACGCAAATGAAACATTTCTATGAGAGTAGAGATGTGATATGAGCATGTCTAACATAACGTCTCTACTTGTGTAGACATGATATTGAACGTTTCTATATAGCGTCCCATGTCATGTAAAGACGCTTAGCAAGCGTGTCTACCTGGTTTGAGACGGTCTGTGGGAAGACGCTTTACTAAAACGACTCTACAGTTGCCTAGAGGTGAAATAACATGTCCCTAGGTATGAAATTTGACGTCTCTACTGACAGTTTTTGTTGTAGTGCCTCTCCGATGGGTTCTACGTAGACCTTGACGTCGACGAGTGACTAGCCACCCAGGTGGTGATCCTGGCCATGGAGAGCCCTATGTAGATAGACAGGCTTCGAGAAGCCTTCTTTCTTTCTAGTGTCTGTACTCAGACTAGTTGCTTCCGCTTGTGCTTGTATGATTGTATGACTTGAGTGTCGGGTCATGTGACCCCTATCTGTATGAACATGTTATGTATGGCTCTCTGGAGCCTTTAAATAAAGTATTTGAGTTGTAGAGTTTTGTTGTGATGCCATGTTGTATGTACTCATATCGGGCATATTGTGTGTATGATTGAAATGATTGGTATGAGTGGGATCCGACAATCTAGTTGTTTATCCTTGGCAGTCTTTCTTATGGGGAAATGTAGTCTAGTGTTCCTCGAGCCATAATAGTCCGCTACAGCCCGGTTCATCGGAGTCCTGCTAGCCCAGCACTACTGCTCAGGACACTTGACTGGCCGGCATGTGTTTCACGTCGTTCCTATGTCTGTCCCTTCGGGGAAATGTCACGCGGTGACATCCGGAGTCCTGCCTAGCCTGGTACAGCCCAGGTTCCCCAGAGTCCTGTTAGCCCAGTGCTACAGCCCGGATTCACTCACTGATGACCGACATGCTTGATGTGATTCATGTATGCCTGTCTCCATAGGTCTATGCCGCTTTGGGTTCACGACTAGCCATGTCGGCCCGGGTTCTCTGTCATATGGATGCTAGCGACACTATCATATACGTGAGCCAAAAGGCGCAAACGGTCCCGGGCCATGGTAAGGCGACACCCGTGGGATACCGTGCGTGAGGCCGCAAAGTGATATGAGGTGTTACTGGCTAGATCGCTGTGACTTGGAATCAGGGTCTTGACACTTAGGGCCTTGGATGAGCACTAGCATCATAATGAACTTCCGCTTCATGCACAACCAAGGAGGAAGGTTATACAAACATAGAGTCACAGGCCAGGTGCTATGGTTGCTGCTCTGCTCCCCAAAAGGATTAATGCCATCTGCGCTTAGACCAAACCATACGTTCCTTGCGTCATCTGCAAACTCCTTCCCGTACTTTTTTTCGATTTTTCTCCACTGCGACCCGTCAGCGGGTACTCTCAACTTTCCGTCTTTCTTACGGTCTTCTCTGTGCCATCGCATCGCCTTGGCATGCTCTTTGTTTTGGAACAAACGTTTCAGCCGTGGTATTATAGGAGCATACCACATCACCTTGGCAGGAATCTTCTTCCTGGGGCGCTCGCCCTCAACATCACCAGGGTCATCGTGGCTGATCTTATAGCGTAATGCACCGCATACCGGGCAAGCTTTCAAATCCTCGTACTCACCGCGGTAGAGGATGTAATCATTAGGGCATGCATGTATCTTCTGCACCTCTAACCCTAGAGGGCAGACAACCTTCTTTGCTTCGTACGTACTCTCGGGCAATTCCTTGTCCTTTGGAAGCATATCCTTTATCATTACCAGCAACTTTCCAAATCCCTTGTCAGATACACCATTCTCTGCCTTTCATTGCAGCAATTCCAGTGTGGTGCCCAGCTTTTTCTTGTCACCTACGCAATTCGGGTACAACAATTTTTTGTGATCCTCTAACATGCGCTGCAACTTCTTCTTCTCCAAATCACTTGCGCAGTTTCTCTTTGCATCGGCAATGGCCCGACCTAGATCATCAACGGGCTCATCCGATGCCTCTTCTTCAGCTTCTTCCCGCATTGCCGGCTCAGCTTCTTCCCGCATTACCGGCTCAGCTTCTTCCCTCATTGTTGTATCATCGTATTCAGGGAACCCATGGCCAGGATAGCTGTCGTTGTCCTCTTCTTCTTCATTGTCTTCCATCATAACCCCTCTTTCTCCATGCTTGGTCCAAACATTATACTGGGGCATGAAACCAGACTCAAACAGGTGGACGTGAATGGTTCTTGACGTAGAGTAATTGTGATCATTCTTACAGCCAGCACATGGACAAGGCATAAAACCATCCGCTCGCTTGTTTGCCTCAGCCGCAAGCAGAAAAGTACGCACGCCATTAATGAACTCGGGAGAGCATTGGTCATCGTACATCCATTGCCGGCTCATCTTCAATACACAACACCGAAAACATCAAATTAATACAATACATAAAGTTCATACATAAAGATCATACAACACTTAAATGCAACAAACAAATAAGTCCCTAGCTAAAGAATTTAAATGCAACAACAAATGCGATCAAGATCGCAACTAAGGTAACAATTGATCCAACAGCATAATGATACCAAGCCTCACTATGAATGGCATATTTTCTAATCTTTCTAATCTTCAAGCGCATTTTCTCCATCTTAATCTTGTGATCATCGACGACATCGGCAACATGCAACTCCAATTCCATCTTCTCCCCCTCAATTCTTTTCAATTTTTCCTTCAAATCCTCGTTTTCTCTTTTAACTAAATTTAACCTCTCGACAATAGGGTCGGTTGGAATTTCCGGTTCAACTACCTCCTACATACAAATATCTATGTCAACTTGATGGGCATAATTTGTCATAAACACGAAATGCAATGAATAGTTTTAAAAGAGAATATACCACATCCGAATCATAACCCGGACGAGGGCCAACGGGGACGGATATCAAAACCATGGCACTATGTATAACAAACAATGTATGGGTAAGATAATTATACGAGTAACTATATATTCAAATCACACAAACATCAATTTTTTATATAAAACTTCATGAACAAGAGGCTCACCACAAGGTGGTGCTGGCGACGGGACGTTGCGAGCTATCGACGGTGGTTACGATGGAGATTTAGAAGGTACTAAGTAAACCACACCTACATATGCAAACTAAGTGTTATTTTTGACCTCAAATTGCATATAAATCAAATACTAGCACATATTACTAAACTCAAAAATCAATCACTATATAAAGCATTGCACGAGCTAATCTAGCAATGAGAGATGAAAGGAAAAAGTTGCTAACCTTTGTGATCATTTGAATGGATGGGGGCCTTCAAATCTTGACAAATTTTGGGCAAAATGTGTGATGAGCTTGAGAGGAAGAGGGAAAAGAACAGAGAGGAGAGGGGAAAGGGGAAGAACAGAGCGAGCTCGGGTGGACGAAGGGTCTATGTAGGACGACCTTTAGTACCGGTTCATGAAACGACCCGGTACTAAAGGTGCTGGAGGGGCCCCGGACTGACAACATCCTACCACCACTCACTTTAGTACCGGTTCGTGGCACGAACCGGTGCTAAAGGATCGCCACGAACCGGTACTAATGAGAGCGGCCGGCTAGCCGTTGGAACCGGCACTAATGCACACATTAGTGCCGGCTCAAATTCAAACCGACACTAATGTGCTTCACGTTTGACCCTTTTTCTACTAGTGTAGGAATAGAAACTTCCAATTCAAGCTTTTCTTCAAAGGATTGCATCATAGCATCAATGATATGTTTAGTAAAAGCTTTGTTTTGATTATAAGCATGAGGAGAATTCAACATGGATTGCAACAAGGAAATACAATCTATTAAAGAGAAATTATTATAATTAAATTCCTTGAAATCCAAAAGAGTGGGTTCATCACTACCTAAAGTTTTAACCTCTCCAATCCCACTTTTATCAATTTTTGCATTAAGATCTAAAAACTCCGAATCATTGGGACGCCTTCTAACTAAAGTTGACTCATATCCAGTCCCATCTTTCTCAAGATTTATATTGGATAACAAAGATTCAATAGGAGTCACATCAATCACTTTAAGATCTTCATCATTATTTTCACGAAAACTAGCTAGAAGAACACGCTTTTATAAACCAACCATTTTTAGCACGCATCTTAGCAGTTCTTTCCTTGCACTCATCAATGGACATTCTCATAGCCTTGAGAGACTCATTGATATCATGCTTATGTGAAATAGATCTAAGTTTTAAAGAATCGACATCAAGGGTAATTCTATCCACGTTCCTAGCCAAATCACCAATCTTAAGCAATTTTTCTTCAATCAAAGCTTTGAAATTCTTTTGCGAACTCATAAATTATTTAACACTATTCTCAAAATCAGAGGGCATCTTATTATAATTTCCATAATAATTGTTGTAGGAATTACCATAATTATTAGAGAAATTATTAGGAAGCAGTCTAGGATTAAAATTACCTCCATACGCGTTATTACCAAAATTGTTCCTACCAACAAAATTCACATACATGGATTCATTATTATTCTCAATCAAAGTAGACAAAGGCATATCATTAGGATCAACAGGAGCACTCTTGCTAGCATATAATTTCATAAGCTCATCCATCTTTCCACTCAAAACATTAAACTCTTCAATCGCATGCACTTTTTTACTAGTGGAAGATCTTTCAGTATACCATTGAGAATAATTAACCATAATATTATCTAGGAGTTTAATAGCTTCTCCTAAAGTAATTTCCACAAAAGTACCTCCCACGGCCGAATCTAAAAGATTTCTAGAAGCAAAATTCAATCCGGCATAAAAAATTATATAATCATCCACATATTCAAACCATGTGTAGGGCAATTTCATATCATCAATTTCATCCTCTGCGGAGATTGTGCAACATGTTCATGATCAAGTTGGTTAAAATTCATAATGTCGTTCCTAAGGGAGATGATCTTAGCGGGAGGAAAATACTTGGAAATAAATTCATCCTTAAACTTATTCCATGAATCAATATCTTATATCTTATATTTACTAATTGGAGGCAACTTTTAAGGCCTTCTCATTAATCCACATCATCAAAATTAATTACACCGTTAGATTATAGAATTAACGTCCAAGATAAAAAGTAAACATGCGTTACACAGATGGTCCATCCATAATTAAGGCAGACACGTTCAACAAACAAATAATCCATCTCCAAAAGAAAAAAACTAATTGCAATCAATGGTAGCATATATGGCCCCGTAAAAAATAAAGGAACGCGACACCGTCAAGATTGGCTTAACAAACAAACAAAGCATCCATCGGTTCCTTTAAAAAAGATATCTTCCTTCCATGCTAAAAAAAGATAGCATCCTTTCATGTAAAATCCCGTGATGAAAAGAAAAAGAAAACAAATCTGTCAATAAAATCTTCTGCCGATTGAAAAACGAAAACAATCACGCAAAAACAGAAAGGAAAGATATCTCCCCCTAAAATAGGAAAAACATCTCCCTCGACCCCACCTCCTTCAATTCTTCTCTTCCCTCGATCCCATCGCCATCAAGTGCACTCGGCGCCCGGCAGGACCATCGGCGAACCACAAAGGATCCCGGCAGGTGCTACAAGGGATTATTAGCGACCCCGATCAATCTCATCTTTGTCAGGATCACCGAGCCGCCCTGCACCTACTGCCAGCTTCAAAGTACACCCACAATTCTGATCTAAAAAAAGGCCAACTATCAAATCCATCGTCTAACTATTCTTCTGGGTTAAGTTCGGAGCTGACTGCAAGATGCAGCGTAGGATCAGGTGGTCTAAAGTGGATCGTGCTGCTGCCCATTGGAGAACCTACTGCGAACGGAAAGCAGATCGATTTATCTGTCCGATTTTGTCAGGTTTGATGTTGGTTCTACAAGTCCACAGGCAAGTAAACCTATACTGAATTTTTTTCGAACATGGTGCTTGAATTTAGGATGCAATATGCCTCTTTGTCAGGACGGCCTTCCACCTGCTGACAGCTACGAAGTACACACACGTTTCAGATCTCAAAAAGGCCAAATATCAAATCCATCGGCTAACTATTCTCCTTGACATAAGTTCCGAGCTGACTGCAATATAACAATGCGATGCAGCGTAGGATCAGGTCTACTGATGGTGGTCTAAAGTGGATCGTGCTGCTTCCCAATGAACAACCTACAGCGAACGGAAAGCAGATCGATTTATCTGTCGGATGTTGTAGAGTGCGCTGTTGGTTCTACAAGTCCACAGGCATGTAAATCTATGGTGAAATTCGTCGAACATGACGCTTGAATTTAGGATACACGGAATTAAGTACTGTGGTTTTTTAATCCATGCTGAATCAGGTTAAAAAGCGAACAGAACGCTTGAAAATTCTCAAGCATTGTATTTGCATATAGTAGTTGCTCGAGCAGCAGCTACTTTGTGTTTCTTATTCTTCTTTACATATTTAGAATACTGATTCATTTGATGCCTCATTGTTGTGTATGCTATGTAATATTGTAGGAAGCTATTAAAAAGATCTTATAATTTCTGTAAGACGCACTTAGTATTCCATTCTCATTTTATACTCTATATCTGGTATTTTTGAGCTCTACATGTAGTAACTCAGGAGTTTGGTTTCACCAGAACTTTTGTAAAGCGAACAGACCTATTTTTGTACGTAATTCACATCTGCCTATAGAAACAATTTTTTTATATTGACATTTTCTCCTTAACATCTTCGCATATACTTTCAATTTTGTCAAACCCCACGTGTCTGATTCAGTTGAAAAATAATTTATCTAATGATACGATGCTATTATTTTATTGCCTAACTGATTAGAAATAACACATGCATGATTCTCACATAAGGTACATCTTTGCTTTTAAAGATAGCATGTGTTTTCAGTTTGAATAATAATTAAGGAACGCCGTTTTTGTTTTTATATATATGTAGGCTAAAGGAAATATTTGACTTTCCCTCTCGGTTGCAAAATCTTGACTTAATACTGTGTTGCCATGTGCTTGAGTTAGCAAGTAGTGCCCGCTCAAGCTATTCTGAGTTTTTGACCATTTGCTTTTAGA